>NW_027187341.1:3190842-3242176 GCF_028583685.1 Petaurus breviceps papuanus | reverse complement strand
TTCCTTCCTTCCTTCCTTCCTTCCTTCCTTCCTTCCTTCCTTCCTTCCTTCTTTCCTTCCTTCCTTCCTTCCTTCCTTCTTTCCTTCCTCCCTTCCTTCCTTCCTTCCTTCCTTCCTTCCTTCCTTCCTTCCTTCCTTCCTTCCTTCCTTCCTTCTTTCCCCACTTCTCTATTTCCCAGGTTAGAAGTATAATAGCCACTCACAACCAATACACAAAGAAGCTTGAACTTGTTCTTCTGTTTTGTTTTGTTTTGTTTTCTAACATGTCCTAGTTAAACCAATCTTAGACAGCTTGATGGTTCTTCACCCCTGCGGGATCACCAAAGCCAGACTTAATATTGAAAACCATCAGCTTTAGTCATACTGTAGTATTGAACTGAAGTGTTCCACTAGCTTCAAGTTACTCAACACTTGACGAATTTGTCACCAGCACCATCATCACTAGCATTTAAATAGCATTTTAAGATCTGAAAAGTGTGTTAGACATAATATCTAATTTTTATCTTCACAACAACTCTGACATGAAGGTACTATTATTTCCCCCATTTTATTGACGAGAAAAGTAAGGCAAAGAGGGGGTGACTTACCAAAGGTAACAAAATTGGCAAGTGTCTGAGGCAGGATCTGAACCCAGATCTTGCTAACTACAAGTCTGGCATTGTATGCAGCACACTACCTTGCTTTCTGACAATTTATTTAAAATTCATACAATAACTCTTCTTAAAGCCGAAGCTATGCTATACATAATAGGGACTTTTTTGATGTAGAAGTCCATTCCATATCTAATAGTACCCCTCAGCAATCCTAATAAATACCACTTCTTACCTTATAGTTCAGTAAAAGCTGTGAAATTTGTGCTGTGATTTACTAGGAATTATTTTTTGAAAATACAACTCTGTTATCAGTTTATTTATGGTGTTATTAATCCCTATCTCATAAAAAGTACAGAACAAATACTGTTTTTGAAATTTCTGCTCCTTTGGATTTTAGACAAATAGGAATTTATTGAACTTATAAAAAGTCTAAGTGGAAGAGGTTGAAACTAAAATGACATGTGGGGATTATTCATTCAGCCATCAATCTCTACCTTAGTAAATACTTATTATGAGTCTGTTATGCACAAAATACTTTGCTAGATATAGTGGGCCATACAAAGATAAATAAGACATAGTCCTTGCCCTCACTGGGTTTAAATTTTGGTAGATAATTAGCTACCTTTTTCTTCTCTGACCATAGATCATTAAGACCTGGATGCACACTGAAAACTTTATGAAACTCAACCTTACTGATGACATTTTTGTAACGGATTATTAATATTAAGATGTATACGGGTGGAGAAGGAAGAGATGAGGGGAGGAGAGCCTGCAAAGGAAAGCCGCAGTGTATTTTAGGATAATCTCTCACTAGGAGAGGGGCTGCAGGAGTCGTTTGTTTTAAAACCCTTCCCTCCGACATTGATTTCTGAGACTGTCACTATAGATTCTCTAGCTACAAAACTATAAGGAATAAGGAAAGGAAATCCTGTTCAGTTTTCAGAGAGCTTAAGGGTAACTAGGCTTTAACCTGGGGCTCTACTCTACTGAGCACATATTTGTACTTTTATTATATTGTTTATCTTTTGTAATTAATATTACTTTTATTCACACGTTTTTTCTCACTCATTTCAGTCATTTATAAAGGAGTGATATAAATTGGTTCTCCTGAATACCAATCACTCTGTGCTAGTAAATTACCAAATGCACTTGGGGGACACATGTAGGGCATGTAGGTCATATTAATCTCTTTCCGGTCACTGGTTCCAAATGCATACCCATAATTACTCAAATATTAAGGGGTGACTTGGTCATTATGCAGAAGAGGACTCAATCTGTTCTAATCTTTTTACTTTCAACTTAATTCAATAACAAACATATGTTCATCAAGAGCCTACTTTTTGTAAGACACTATTAGATACTTTGGTTAAAAGAGTAAGAAAAAAAAATTAACATGACTCACTCAGCCTTTAAGGAGCTTATGTTCTATTTAGTTGTATTCTATACAGATAATTATTATATGTGCAAGGAACTGTTCTGTGTGCTGTTTGTTTACGAAACAAAGCAAAAAGCTACATTGAGGATACATTGTAAATAATCAGTAAAGGGAAGTCACTAAAAGAGGGAACAGGAGAAACTTTCTATAAAAGGAGAAATTAGAGTCAGGACTTCAAAGAAGCCAAGGAAACCAGAAGGTGGAGTTGTAGCAGCAAAGCACCCTAGCATACCCAGGGTGGCTGCCAACACAGGTTCTTAGATCTGCTTTTCTAAAGAAAAGCAACTCAAAATGGGTTAACAATCTTGCTTTAATCAAACATATGTCATTTACCTAGTTCAGGGGAAAAAGGTCAACACCCCAAATTTCAGAGAATACAAACAAGTTACAAGCAGAAGTTACAAGCACACAGAGAAACAGCTCAGCAGACCGCTTCCAGCTGTCTGACCATTACATCCATACCTAGTCCGTTACCAGAGAGGGAAGCACCAACGTCTGTGTTTTTAAAGCCAGGGGGCTCAACGGCTACCCAGAGTCTTGTCTGGTCAAATCACACAACTCTTCTCAAAGTGAGACCCAAAACAAAACCTCACATCAGGGTATATATAGCCTTCTCCTGGATCATAGAAGGTCACAGCCTTCTTTACCCCACTGCCCAATCAAAAAGCAACAAGGTGTGGGCATTCCTGAAAAACAAACCTCCTTCCACAGGTTCCATGTGACCACATTTAGCCTATTAAGAGGCAGAGTATATTTTCAAATCTGGGAAGGTTCTCAGAGTCACTCAAGCCTATCAAAGGGCCTAGGGGCAGGGAAGATCTTAGGTTCCCATCCGCATAACAGGAGTTGAGACAATTTACTCTTCTAATATTCTAGGATCATGTGAAAAGCAAAGGGGTAAGCAATACCATCTACAAATACATTCTTTTCATTACCACTTCAAATTTTTAAACATTTGTAGAAATGCGGATGTATGTTGTATAGTAGGAAGTGAAGTATTAATTAAAAAGAAGGAAAAAAAAAAACCTCTTCTTCTACATAGCACCAAGCATTGCTCTGTACATGCAAATGGTTCATAAAAATTTTCTAATGGTGAAATGTCAAGTGATTGATACAATAAAAGCTACAGGAACCCAGGAAAAAATAATCCCAGTGGGTAGGTGTCATATGGGAAGGTCCAATGGAAGAGACAAAATTTTGATAAGTAGACGTTTTAAAATTTTCATCTTAAATTTGGATTTTATTTTTAATTATAATAACATTTTGAAAAAGTTAAGTAATTTGGATTATAGTAACAGTTCTATTTGTTTCTTGCTGATGGAACTGTTAATTCATTTAATCTAATCCAACAATGCATGTTTATAGAGGATTGAGTATGTAAAGACAAAATGAAAAACTTTCCCTGTTCTCAAGGAACTTAGTTTCTAGTGGGGGATACCATGTGTAAACATAAGTATATACAAGATTTTTTGTTGAGGGAAAGATCTACCAACTAGAGAAGGTTTTATATGGGAAGTAGAATGTGAGTTCAACTTCAAGAATGCCCCAAAATGGCATTGCAAAAAGGATGGACATGACTAAAATGACTCAACATAAAACAAAAACATTCAATATAATACTGAATAAGATACTCTCATTGTGTAAACAATTCTATTAAAATTATTGTTAGGTATTTTTAAATAATTGAAAGAATTATCTTATATCACATGGAAGCATATTAGGTGAAATATTAGGTGAGTAGTTCAGGAAGGATTTAAGGCAATACTTTCTTCTTTATACCTTCTCAAACTAAAATGGAAGCAACAAACTTGGAATAAAAAGACCATAGATTTAAAGCAAATAGATTAGAGATAATCTGTTGAGCTGTCTCATTTTACAGATGAAGAAATTGAGAGTGATTGCTGGATTTACCTAGTGCTGCACAGCTAGAAAGCAACAGAAGTTGAATCTAAAACCACTTTCCCTGACTTGAAATGCATTGTTCTTTTCACTACCAAAAAATAAATGGTTCAACCAACAAATATCCCATTGCCCCATCTAGGCACAATCAAATGCACTATAACCCTGGATTTCAGTAGAATCTTTGACTAGAAGCTTTCCTGATTAATTTAAGCTGCCATGAACCTTTATTAGGAAAGAGGTAATATTTATCTTCTAGCCAGGAGTCCATAAATGGTAACCAAAAATTGATCATAGTGCCAAATACAGGGTTCAGGTGTCATACATTCTCTGCAGCAAAAATGCCTAAGCAAATGAAGTGCTACATCCTAACTTTTTGACCAATTTTTTAAGGATAGTTCTAGGAAACATTTATTCTCATAACTGAATAAATTGCTGGTGGAGAGGACAATATTGCTTTCATGTTTTTCAGCTGCTTGTAGTATGAAGCTAGGTGTCATGTGAAGAGTGTGAAGAACAAATTTTCTCCTATTCTGGTGAGTTTTAGGACACTAAAAATCAAGAAATAAAGAAAATGTGTCTTTCGGTTATGTCAAAACTGAAAATGCAAACTTTAATCAAATTGGCCAAGTAATGAGGCACTTTGCTATTACATTCATTTTTTTTTAACTTTTAAGAACTGAAATTCCTTTTATGGTTCAATGGAATATAGGAAATTTGTCAATTGGTTGGGGAAAAAAAAAGTTCAGATTATAAGACAGTTTGATTCAGCTGTAGCCATCTAGTTCAATTCATAAATGAAAGGCATTCACATTATAACATATATTTGAAGTGGTCATCCAGCTTCTCCTTGAAAAACTCCAAGGAAAGGAAACTCATCATCTTTTCAGAGTCCCATTCCACTTTTGGACAGTTCTAACTGGCAGGAAATTTCTTTCCAGACATGGAGACTGAATTTACCTTTTTGAAGCTTCTGTTCATTGCTCTTGGTTAAGTACTCTGAGAGCAAATAATCCCTCTATATGACAGCCCATCCGGTAATTTAAGGTTGCTATCCTGTCCTTCCTGAGTCTAATAACCACACCCAATTCTTTGAAATGACTTAAACTCCATATGCTTCAATAGTCTGGCTGCCTTTCTCTGGACACCTATCTTATCATT
Source organism: Petaurus breviceps papuanus (assembly GCF_028583685.1). Classification (NCBI taxonomy): domain Eukaryota; kingdom Metazoa; phylum Chordata; class Mammalia; order Diprotodontia; family Petauridae; genus Petaurus; species Petaurus breviceps. The sequence goes on along the minus strand of NW_027187341.1, from coordinate 3,237,088 downwards.
TTCCTGCTTAATGTCACCCAGTATTTAACACAATACAGCTGTCAAAGTCTGATGCAGGCTGAGTGATGTAAGAATATCACCTCTGTATTTCCAGGAAGCCTTTCCTCTTAATGCAGTCCAAGATTGCATTAGCTTTTGCGCTACAGTATTACATTGCTGATTCATATCGAGGGTGCAATTCACTAAAATTCCCAAAACTTTTTTTTCTTTCAGAACAACTACTATCTACTCATTCAGTCATCATTTTATACTTGTGAATTGTTTTTTTGTACCCTAGTATAAGACTTTATATTTATCACTATGGAATTTCATTTTATTAGATTCAGCGCAATGCTCTAGCTGCCAAGATCCTTTTGGATCCTTACTTAATCTTTCACTATGTTAGCTCTCCCTGCTGGTTTTTTTGTCATCTGCAAATTTCATAAGCAGACATTGATTCTGTTATCCAAGTCATTGATATAGTTTCCAAATAGCATGGTGCCAAGCACAAATCCCTGGGGGTATTCCATAATGATCTTCTGCTTCATTGACATTGAACCATTAACAATTAATCTTTGAGTCCAGTCAGCTTAGAGTCCTGAATCCATCTGATTTAATTATTGTCTAATCCATATCTCTCCATCTTTTCAGCAAGTGTAGTATGGGATACTTTATCAAAAGCTTAGCAAAAGTCTTGGTAAACTATATCCATAGTACTCACCTCAACTCTTCATTTATTTATCTTGTCAATAAATAATATTAAATTAGTCTGGCATGACTAGTTCATCATGAAACCCTACTGACTCTTTGTAATCATTACTTTCTGATCTTTTCTAGACTTTTCCAAAGAATTGATGTCCAGCTGATTGACCTATAGTTCACAAATTCTGTTCTTGTTCCTTTTTTGAAAATCAAAGGAAAAAAAAATCTCGCTAATTGGACAGTACCTTTCTCATTTTCCATGTCCTTGGAAATGTTACTGACAATGACTCAGAAATTTCACCAGCCATTTTTTTTTCAGGTATGGGGGTATAACATATGGACCAAGTGATTAAGAGTAGTTAGGTATACTTTTACTTATTTCGAATATCAGCTTCCTGTTAATCATTAGTGATATCATTCTTTTTTTTTTTTTGCAAAGAAAACAGAAACAAAATGAGAATTAACCCCACCTTTTCTCTATTGCCAGCTATTATCATCCCTTCTCCTGCTCCCTAAGGACCTATATCTTCTTTGAAACTTCTATTTCTCAAAATATAAGAAAAAACCCCCCACAAAAACATTTTGCTATCACCTTCCTTAGCTCCTCAGCTTTAGTTTTTCTGACCATTTTTTTGTGTGACGAATCTAAGGTATTATATTCATTATTAGTCATGTGGCCTAACTTCCATCTTCTGTACATTTATTTTTAAAATCTTAATTGGTTGATTAGTTTCCAAGTATATCCATATTAGTCTCATATATAAAAAGATTTTTCCTTTCTATCTAAATCGCTTCCCTTTGTATCTTCAGAAATCCATTCTTAAGTATATCTCATATCTCCTGGAATGAGTTCCCCTTAAACTCTTTACTTCATAGGAGTCTATCTTTGCTCTAACTTTCTGACTTACGTTTTCTAAGAATCTAGGGTTCATATCCTTCTCTTAGTGTAAATCATATACAGAATATATTTCCCCTTGTTTATTCCTCTACCATTTGAAAGATGAAATTATCAATAGGTAAATTCAAGAAGTTATTATCTGTCCTTATTCTAGCAGAGAGCATATCTAGGTAATATAATATTAATAATAAACTATTTCTATAATTGAAATCTCTCATTACTAGCATAGACTATGCTTTTGCGCAGGAATCAAAATCTCTTTTTCAAACTCCCCTTTGTATTCAGTTGAATGGTAAATATCATCAAATTATACAATAGAATTATATGGCTGTGTATATGGCTGTATCATAAATATGTGATTCACATATTTATAAGAGGCATGAAGACATCAGATTTTACTCAATATTCCAATGATGAAATGAATCCTTTTAATTCCTTTGTTAACTTTCATACAAATATTCTGTCATCTTCACCATTCTCCACCTATGATTTTTTTTTGTAATTTCTTCTCTTGAATATGTTGTTATTTCAATTGTGTCTGATTCTCCCTGACCCCATTTGGACTACTCTTTGTAAAGATAGTGGAGTGGTTTGCCATTTTTTTCCAGCTTATATGATGAGGACACTGAAGTAAACACAATTAAGGGACTTGCCCAGGGTTACACAGCTAGTACCTGAGGTCTAGATTTGAATTCAGGAAGATGAGCATTCCTGACCTCAGACCTGATACTTTATAAACTGTGCCACCTAACTCTTGTTAACATAATTATACCTTCTAAATATACAAAGCTTCCCTTTTACCTCTTTTTTTCTTTTCTTTTTTTTAATTTTAGTTAATTTATTTTTAGTTTACGACATTCAGTTCCACAACTTTTGAGTGTTAAATTTTCTACCTCTCCTTCCACTCTTCCTTCCCCAAGAAAGCATACAATCTGATATAGGCTCTACATATACATTCATATTAAACATATTTTCACATTAGTCATGTTGTAAAGAAGAATTATAATCTGTGGAATGAACCACAAGGAAGAAGAAATAAAAGAAAACAAAAAAGAGACAGCAAATGATACAATTCTATCTGTATTCTGACTCAGTAATTCTTTCTCTGGATGTGAATAGCATTTTCCATCATGAGTCTTTTGGAGTTGTGTTAGGACCTTGCATTGCTAAGAAGAGCCAAGTCTATGAAAGTTAGTCATTGCACCATGTGGCTATAACTATGTACAATGTTCTCCTGGTTCTGCTCCCTTCACTCGGCATCAGTTTATATGTCTATCCAGGTTATTATGAAGTTTGTCTGTTTCTCATTTCTTATAATACAATAGTATTTCATTACTTTCATATACCACAACTTTTTTTAGACATTTCCCTATTGATGGTCATCCCCTTTATTTCGAATTCTTGGCTACCACAAAAAGAACCTCTGTAAATATTTTTGTACATATGTGTCTTTTTCCTGTTTGTATGATCTCTTTGGTATACAGCCCTAGAAGTGGCATTGCTGGGTCAAAGGGTATGCACATTTTTAGAGCCCTTTGGGGATAGTTTCAAATTCCTCTCTAGAATGGTTGGATCAATTCACAACTCCACCAAAAATGCATTAGTGTTGCAATTTTCCCACATCTTCTCCACCATTTATAATTTTCCTGTCTTGTCATGTTAGCCAGTCTGACAGGTGTGAGTACCTAAGAGTTGCTTTGATTTGCATTTCTCTAATTTATAGTAATTTAGAACATTTTTTCATATGACTCTTCCTCTGAAAACTTCCTGTTCATATCCTTTGATCATTTATCAATTGTGGAATGATTTGTATTCTTAGAAATTTGACTCAATTCTCTCTATATTTTAGAAATGAATCCTTTATCAGAGACACTGGTTGTAAAAATTCTTTCCAAGTTTTCTGCTTCCCTCCTAATGTTGGTTGCATTGGCTTTGTACAAAAACCTTTCAATTTAATGTAATCAAAATCGTCCATTTTGCATTTCACAATGTTCTATATTTCTTGTTTGGTCATAAATTCTTCCATTCTCCATAAATGTGACAGGTCAACTATTCCTTGCTCTCCCAGTTTGCTTATAGTATCAAACTTTATATCTAAATAATGTACCCATTTGGACTTTATTTTGGCATACAGTATGAGATATTGGTCTATTCCCAGTTTCTGCCATACTATTTTCCAGTTTTCTCAGAAGTTTTGTCAAATAGTGAGTTCTTATCCCAGAAGCTACATTTTGGGAGTTTATCAAACAGTAGATAATTATAGTCATTGACTACTGTGTCTTGTGTACTTATTCCACTGATCCATCACTCTATTTCTTAACCAGTACCAAATGGGTTTTGATACAAATTTAAGACCTGGTATAGCTAGGCCACCTTCACTACCATTTCTTTTGTTTCCTTGATATTCTAGACCTTTTATTCTTTCATATGAATTTTGCTATTATTATTTTTCTAGCTCTATAAAATAATTTTTGGTAGTTTAATATGGCACTGAATAAATAAATTAATTTAGGCAGTATTGTCATTTTTATTAAATTCACTTGGCTTACCCACAAGCAACTGAATTTGGATGTGACTTTATTTGTGTGAAAAGTGTTTTGCAATTTTGTTCACGTGGTAATTGGGTTTGTTTTGGCAGGTAGACTCCCAAACATTTTATAATGTCTAGAGTAACTTTAAATGGAAGTTCTCTTTCTCTCTTTTGCTGCTAGGCTTTTTTTTTAAAGTAATATATGGAAAGGCTGAGGATTTATGTGAATTTATTTCATATCCTGCAATTTTGCTAAAGTTGTTTATTATTTCAAGTAGTTTTTGACTTGATTTTCTAAGTATGTGATGATATTGTCTGCGAAGAGAGATAACTTATTTTTTTCTTTGCCTAGTCGAATTTCTTCAATTTCTTTTTCTTCTCTTATTGCCAAAGCTAACATTTCTAATACTATATTGAGTAACAGTGGTAATAATAGACATCCTTGTTTCACCCCCAATCTTACTGGAAATGCTTCTAGTTTATCCCCATTATATATAATACTTCCTGACGGTTTTAGGAAGAAGCTACTTATCATTTTAAGGAAGACTCCATTTATTCCTATGCTCTCTAGTGTTTTTAATATGAATGGGTGTTGTATTTTGTCAAAAACATTTTCTGCCTCTATTGAGATAGTCATATGGTTTTTGTTAGTTTTTTTTGTTGATATGATCAATTATGCTGATAGTTTTCCTAATATTGAACCAGCCCTGCATTCCTGGTACAAATCCTACTTGATCAAAGTGTATAATCCTTATCATAAGTTGCTGTAATCTTTTTGTGGATATTTTATTTAAATTTTTTGCATCTATATACATTAGGGGGATAGGTTTATAATTTTCTTTCTTTAATTTGACTCCTCCCGGTTTAAGTATCAGTATTGTATTTGTATGATAAAAACAATTTGGTAGGGCTTCTTCTTTGCCAATTCTCTCAGATAGTCTATATAGTATTGGAATTAATTGTTTATATGTTTGATAGAAATCACTTGTAAATACATCTGGACCTGGAGACTTTTCCCTTTGTAATTCATTGATGTCTTATTCAATTTATATTTCTGAGATGCGGTTATTAAGAAATTTTACTTCCTCTTCTGTGAATCTGAGAAATTTATATTCTTATAAATATCCATTTCACTAAGATTGTCAAATTTATTTGCATACATTTGGGCAAAACAGTTTCTAATGGTTTTAATTTCCTCTTAATTGGTGGTGAATTTACCCTTTTCGTTTTTGATACTAGTAATTTGATTTTCTTCTTTCTTCTTAATCAAATTAACCAAAGGTTTATCAATTTTATTGTTTTTTTCATAAAATCAGCTTAGTTTTATTTATTAGTTCAATAGTTTTCTTAATTTCAATTTTATTAATCTATTCCTTGGTTTCCAATATTTCTGATTTGGTATTTAATTGAGGATTTTTAATTTGTTTTTTTTTTCTAGCTTTTTGAGTTGTATGCCCAGACCATCAACCTACTCTTTCTTTATTTTATTCATGTAAGCATTCAGAAATATAAAACTTCCCCTAAGAACTGCTTTTGCTGCTGCAGCCCATAAGTTTTGGAATGTTGTTTCATTATTGCCATTCTCTTGAAGTTTATTGTTTGTTTCTATGATTTGTTGTTTGACCCACTCATTCTTTAGGATTAGATTATTGACTTTCCAATTAATTGTTAGTCTATCTTTCCATAGTCCTTTATTACATATAATTTTTATTGCATCATGATATTAAAAGGATACATCTAATATTTCTGCCTTTCTTCACTGGATTGTGAGGTTTTTATGCCCTGGTACATGTTCAATTTTTGTGTAGGTGCCATGTACCACCAAGAAAAAGATATAATCCTTTTTATCACAATTCAGTTTTCTCTAGAGGTCTACCATATCTACCTTTTCTAAAATTCCATTCATCTCTCCAATTTCTTTCTTTTTATTTTGAGATTAGATTTATCAAGCTCATGGAGTGGGAGGTTGAGGTCACCCACTAGTATAGTTTTGCTGTCTATTTTTTCCTATAACTCCCTCAACTTCTATGCCAAGAATTTGGATGCTATACCATTTGGTGCACATATGTTTATTTATGGTATTACTTCATTGTCAGTGGTGCCTTTTGGCAGGATATAATTTCCTTCCTTATCTCTTTAAATTAGATCTGTTTTTGCTTTTGCTTTGCCTGAGATTATGATTGCTACCCCTCTTTTTTTTTTGCTTCAGCTGTAGTATAATATGTTTTGCTCTATCCTTTTACCTTTACCCTATGTGTATACCCCTGTTCAGATGTGTTTCTTGTAAACAAAATATTGTAGGATTATGGTTTATAATCAATTCTACTATCTACTTCTTGTTTATGGGAGAGTTCATCCCATTCACATTCACAGTTAAGATTACTATCTGTGGGGCCTGAGGGGGTGGAGTCAAGATGGCGGACCCCCAGCTCTGGCTTCCACCTTCCCCAATCCATGTAAAAAGGGGACTCTAAACAAATTTTGTAGCTGCAGAACCCAAAAAATGACACAGAGAAGCTAACCTCCCGCTGAGGACAGCCTGGCAGGCTGGCAGGAATCCAGCACAGCACTCCTGGAGCCGAGCCCAGCCCCATGCCAAGGCTTTAGACCCAGGGTGGGCCTGACCAGCCCCAGGCCAGCCAGAGGGACTCCAGATCAGCAGCAGCTGTGGCCATTTCCAGATATATCAACACATAGATACTAAGGACAAAGTAAGAGGTCAGTGCAGTCTGGACTTTGGGACCAGTAAGTGGGAGTGCGTGGCTTTTACCCCCGGGGTGAGAAGCCACTGAGACTCCAGCACAGCCAGCCAGTGCCACATGGTGGCTTCAGCTCCTGGCCTTCAGAGTGTAGGGGCACCAAGCACCAGTCTGAGGGGTAATCGCTCTTGCTTTAACCTGCTTGGATCTGGATTGCAGTCTAGGGTGGAGGTCCTGGGGTATGTGTCCAGCTTGCAAGAGTGTGTGGAGACCTCAGAGAGGGCACCCATCTAATATCTCTGGCAGCTGAGAAAACCCCAGCATTTGGGAAAAAAGCTTCCCTGTCTGGTGTCAGAGTACTACTGTGGCAAAAAGCCCAAAAGTCAAGTAATTGAGTGGTAAAATAAGCAGGCAAAGGAAACAAAGCAGACAGAAGATTCCAACATCACATTCCTATTTTGGGGACAAAAAGGAACAAAGCGTGGAGCAGGAAGAAGACAGTGAAGTCAGAACTCCTGCACCAAAAGCTTCAAAGGAAAATACAAGCTGGTTACAGGACATAGAGGACCTTAAGAAGCAGATAAGAGAAGTGGAGGAAAAATTGGGAAGAGAAATGAGAACAATGCAAGAAAATTATGAAATGAGAGTCAACAGCCTGACTGAAAAAAATCACACCTTAAATAATAGACTAACTCAAATGGCAAAAGAGGCTCAAAAAGTCAATGAGGAGAAGAATGCCTTAAAAAGCTGAATTTGACAGATGGAAAAAGAATCTCAAAAGCTCATTGAGGAAAATCATTGCTTCAGAATTAGATTGGAGCAAATGGAAGCTAATGACTTTATGAGAAATCAAGATGCTGTTAAACAGATCCAAACAAATGAAAGAATAGAAGGCAATGTGAAATATCTCATCGGAAAAACCACTGACCTGGAAAATAGATCCAGGAGAGATAATTTAAAAATTATTGGACTACCAGAAAGCCATGACCAAAGTAAGAACCTAGAAATCATCCTCCAGGAAGTTCTCAAAAAAAATGCCCTGATGTTTTAGTACCAGAGGACAAAATAGAGGTTGAAAGAATCCACTGATCACCTCCTGAAAAAGATCCCAAAAAGAAAACTCCTAGGAATATTATAGCCAGGTTCTGGAATTCCCAGATTAAGGAGAGAATATTACAAGCAGCCAGGAAGAAACAATTTGAATATTGTGGAAACACAATCAGGATAACTCAGGATCTGGCAGGTTCTACACTGAAGGACTGAAGGGCTTGGAATATAATATTCTGGAGATCAAAGGAGCTGGGATTAAAACCAAGACTTACCTACCCAGCAAAACTGAGTATCATGTTTCAGGGGAAAATATGGTCATTCAGTGGAATAGAGGACTTTCTGAAAAAACCAGAGTTGAATAGAAAATTTGACATTCAGATACAAGAAGCAAGAGAAGCATGAGAAGGTAAACAGGGAAAAGAAATCATAAGGAACTTATCAAAGTTGAACTATTAACATTCCCACATGGAAAAACAATAATTTTAACTTATGAAACTTTTCTCAGTAGTTGAAGGGATTAGAAATATATACATATGTCTATATATGAGGGTATATGGGCATATGAACACATATGTCAATGTGTGTATATATGTTTACAGGTATACATAGATAGAGGACACAGGACCAATTTAACAGGAAGGGATGATACTTAAAAGTTGAAATTAAGAGGTGAGAGGAATATAATGAGAAGAGTTGGGGAGAGACAGATTGGGGTAAACTATCTCTTACAGAAGAAGCAAGGGAAAATGGTTTCAATGGAGAGGAAGAATAGGAAGGCAAAAGGGAATGGGTCAACCTTATTCCCATTGAATCTGGCTTGAGGAGGGAGTGAAATACACACTAAATAGGGTATCTCACCCTTCAGGAGAGTAGGGAGGGAAGGGGAGGAGAGGGAGGATGATGGAAGGGCGGGCAGGCTGGGGGGGGGAAGGAAGTTGGGAGCACCCACTTTTGAAAAGGGATGGGATCAAAGTAGAGAATAGAACAAGTGGGAGGTGGGATAGGAGGGAGGGAAATATAGTTAGTCTTTTACAATATATCTACTACGTTATTGTTTTGCATTAGCCACACATGTACAACCTATACTGAACTGCTTATCTTTCCAAGAAGTGTGGGTTACAAGGAAGAAAGGGAATGAATCTGGAATTGAAAGTTTTAAAATCAAATATTCAAATATATATGTGTGTGTGTGTGTTAAAAAAAAAAAATATATATATATATATATATATACTATTATTAATACCATCTTACATGTAATTGGGAAATAAGATATACAGGCACTGAGGCATAGAGATCCACTGGAAAAGTCGAAAGGGGTATGGGGAGAAAATATGGGAGAGAGCAGATTGGAGGAGAAGATATCCTTTGGGACTGCTATTTTGGGGTGGTGGGTAGGGGAAAATGGGGAGAAAATTTGTAATTCAAAATCTGGCTGAAACGAATGATGTAAATCAGAAGTTAATAAAGCATTAAAAAAGATTACTATCTCTGTCTTTCTCTCCATCCTATTTCGAACCTGTTTATGTTTTTATTCCTCCCTTCTCCTTTTCTCTCTTCAAAAGAGTTTTGCTTTGTACCTCTGCCTCCCTCAACCTTCCCTTCCTTCTATCAGCACCCCTTCTTTTTCTTTCCCCTTTTCCTTACTATTTCTTCCCTACCTTCTAACTCCTTCCCCCCACTTTTCTTTTCCTTTTGCTTTTTACTTCCAGTAGGGCAATTTAGAGTTCTATACCTACCTAAATATGTTATTTTCTCCTTGAACCAAATTCAATGAAAGTAAAGTTCAAATAATGTTCATATCCCTCCCTTCTTTCCTTCTCCTGAAACATGTTTTGTGCCTCTCCATGTAATATAATTTACCCTTTTCTGCCTCCTCCTTTCCTCTTCTCCCATTACACTCTCTTTTTACTCCTTAATTAGATTATCATCACATCAGTTAATTTATACCACACCCTCTGTCTATGTATGTTCCTTTTAAATGTTGTGGTAAAGATAAAATTCTCAAGATTTACAAGTATCATTTTCACATGTAGTGTTATAAACCTTTTGCCCTTATTGCATAAAATCCTTTTTTGTTTTCTTTCCTGTTTACCTTTTCATGCCTCTCTTGAGTATTATATTTGAAGATTAAATTTTCCACTGGGCTCTGGCATTTATATCAGGAAGGTCTGGAAGTCCCTTATTTCACTGAATGTCCATCTCCTTGCCTGAAAGATTATGCTCAGTTTTACTGAGATGTTAAAGCTTGGTTGTAATCCAAGATACTTTGCCTTACAGAATATCCTATTCCAATCCCTCTGATCTTTTAATGTAGAAGCTGAAAGGTACAGTGTGATCCTATCTATAGTTCCAAAATATTTGAACTCTTTCTTTATGGCTGCTTGCAGTATTTTCTCCTTGATCTGATAATTCTGGAATTTGGCTACAATATTCCTTGGCATTTTCAATTTGTGATCTCTTTCAGGAGGTGGTTGGTGGATTCTTTCAATGACTATTTTACCCTCTGGTTCTAGGGTCTTGGGTCAGTTTTCCTTGATGATTTCTTGAAGATGCTGTCCAGGCTCTTTTTTCCATCATGACCTTCTAGCGGACAAATGATTCTTAAAGTATGTCTCCTGGAACTATTTTCCAGGTCAAGTTGTTTTTCCAATGTGGTATTTTACATTTTCTTCAATTTTTATATTCCTTTGATTTTGTTTGACTGATCCTTTTGCCTCATAGAGTCCTGTTAGCTTCTACTTGCCCAATTCTAATTTTTAACAAATTGTTTTCTTTAATTAGGTTTTGTACTTCCTTGTCCATTTGACCAAATTTACTTTTAAAGGAGTTTTTTTCTTCAGTGACTTTTTTTTTTCAATTTGTCAATTGTATTCTTAAAGGAATTGTTCAATTTTTCTTCTACCTCTCTAATTTGACTTTTAAAATCCTTCTTGAGGTTTTCCAAGTTTTTTTTGGCAGGGTTTAAGACTAACATATTTAGGGGTGGTCAGGTAGCACAGCGAGTAAGAGCACTGGCTCCAGTGTTGAGAAGACCTGGAGATCGAATCCTGGGCTCAGACACTTAGCACCCACCCAGAAACACCTGGCTGTGTAACCTTGAGCAAGTTACTTAACCCCAATTGCTTAGGGGCGGCCAGGTGGCTCAGTGAGTAAGAGCACTGGTTCCAGTGTCAGGATGACCTAGATCAAATCCGGGCTCAGATACTCAGTACCACACCCAGAAATAACTGGCTGTGTAACCTTGAGCAAGTTACTTAACCCCGATTGCTTTAAAAAAAAAAGACTAACATATTTATTTCCCTTTGAGGTTTCAGATGTGACTATAGTGACAACAATGCTGTCCTCTTCTGAAATTCTGTTTTGATCTTCCTTGTCCCCATAGTAAGAATCTATGGTCTTTACTTTTCCAAGTTGCTTTTTGTTCATTGTATTTGCCTTTTTTTCCTGTTTTTTAAAGTGGATCTCTGCTTCTTGGGCAAAAGGGGGTCTGTTCCATGCTTCTTGTGCTGGAGACTAGGAGTATGGTTACTGGTTTTGTGTGCTGGGGCCTCAGGTTCTGGTTTCTGTATGTTGTATAATGCCATAGTTCACCTGGTGCTGAGCTGAAGGTGGTGCTAGTGGCTGGTGTGTGCCTAGACCAGGTGAAGTCTTTCTATGTTTTCCCCGGGTTACACTGAAACTTGTGGGGTGAGATGTTAGGGAGGGGTGGTTTGGCCACTGGAGGTTTCCTCCTCCCCAGGGACTGCACTAGAACAAAGTTAGGCTGAATCACTGGTGGATGCCTGTCTTTGGTGTAAATGGTGGTTTTCTAACCTGGGGTCTGCTGTTTCCCCCAGCTAAATGAAGGTACACAGGGGGTCCAGATGTTGATGTTTGCCAGCTCCACTACCATGAAGCTCAGGATCTCCTGTTGGTTTGCTGGGGGTGGGGCTTGTCTGGATATCTCCTGTCCTGTAGTGGTTCCCTTCAGACATAGCAAGAGGGACCTTTCCTGTTAATTCCCCTAGCTAAAAAACTGCTTCACCCCATCTTTCTGCTGGTTCTACTGCTAACAGAATTTTTCCTGGGACAGTATTTTCTGGGTTTTTTCAAGATCAATAAAGGAAACTGAGAATAACTTGCTGCTTATTCTGCCATCTTGGTTCCTAGAAGTCCTATTTTGTTCCTTTTAAATAAATTATAATCATCTAGAACCACAGTCCAGTTCTGGGTTTTATCCCACCAAAATTGAGTAATCCTTGAGGTCAAATATGCTCCATTGCATTAGAAAATGTAATTCCCTTTGTTTTTTGTCTAAACTTTGCATAATTTTGTATGGCAGCTAGAGGCCATAATGTCACCACTGGCTTCTTCCCTGAATTGTCTTTCCTATAATTTGTGCATTCCTGATGCTATTCTCTTTCTTTAGTTATGAATATTCTATAGTATCTAACAAGAGATGTACATAGATATACATATATATACATAAGCTCTTTATTAACATGTTATTTTTTTTAAGTTTGAAGTCCTTTTGCTTAGATTCACTACATACTAAGGAAATGTATTCTTTCTTAGCTGTGCTCCAGTTCTAGCCAGAAATCTGTGAGGATCTTGCATTTTAATGTTGAGCCAGGAATCCAAATCTCATTTTCAGATATTATATTCTTAGTTTGCCATCCATTTCTGAAAATGAGTTTGTTTGTTTGTTTTTCTCTTGTGCGTGCCTTGCCTTAAATTGGGGAAAGAGAAAAAAATAGAAACTTTGCCCATATTGTCTTCAGATTCTTGGCTTTTTGGTCTTCAGATTCTTGACCAAAATTTCATTTTTGTTGGCAACTTTTCAGATTCTTACTGGAAGTGCCCATTTTTGCCCATGTGACCTATAAGTGGAAGGGTAGAAATAATCTAATCCCTTTTAATAAGCCTTGGAAGGTTTTCTGTTATATCTTGGAAATACAACTAAGTAAGTCAATAGAATTCTGTTGTCATTAGGTCAAATAGCTGAATTAGAAAAATAATAACAAAATAAATTTATAAGAACAAAAAGTCAAGAACCTCAAAGGAACTAATGTAAAAACAGTAAAGGAAGGAGGGTTATCAGTACTAGATCTTAAACTATATTATAAGGCAGTAATTATCAAAACTATCTGGTACTAAGAAACCAAAAGGTATATAAATGAAACAGAATAGATATGCCGTTTATATCAGCAAATGAATAGAGCAAACTTGTAATTGACAAATGTAAAGACTAAAGTTTTTTGGGATAAGAATTCAGTATTTGGTAAAAATTGCTGGGAAAACTGGAAAGCAGTATGGCAGAAATTGGGCATAGACCAATATCACCCAGATATAAAGAGTGATATTATAAGAAGATTTGAAGAATGTGGAACATGTTACAAATTAGATTTATAAATAAATGAACAATTCATGAATAAATAGGAGATAGAGAGTAGTGTGAGGTATAAAACAGATAATTTCAATTTACATTAAATTTAAAAGGTTTTGTACAGATAAGACAAATGTAACCAAGATCATAAGGAAAGCAGAAAATTGGGTAAAAATTATAAGCAGTTTCTCAGATAAAGGTCTCATATCTCAAATATATAAAGAACTTTGTCAAATCTCTAAGAATTTAAGTCATTCCCAATTGATAAACAGTAAAAGAATATGAAGGGGCAGTTTTCTGATGAAGAAATCAAAATAATTAATAGTCATATTAAAATGCTCTAAATCATTATTGATTAGACAAATACAAATTAAAACAACTTTGATATATCATTTTATACCAATCAGATTGGCTAAAATGATTGCAGGGTAAAACAACAAATGTTGGAAGGAACATGGAAAAAAATGGGACATTAATTCACTATTGGTGGAAGTGTGAACCAATCCCACTATTTTGAAGAGCAATCTGGAGCTATGCCCGAATACTTATTAAACTTCTTATACCCTTTGATTCAGCAATAGCACTACTACATCTATTTCCAAAGATTACTAGAGAAAAGAAGGAAAGAACTTACATGCTCTAAAATTTTTATACCAACTGTCTTTGTTGTGGCAAAAAACTGGAAATTTTGGAGATGCTCAACAATTGGGGAATGACTGAACAAGTTATGGTATATGACCTTGATGGAATATTACTGTGCTATAAGAAACGATGAGCTCTTTGATTTTAGAAAAAAACATGGATAGGCTTGCATGATAAATGTTGAAAGGAGCAGAACCAAGAGAATGTTGTATACAGTTACAGCAATATTGTTTTAAGAACAACTTTGAGTAACTAAGTCATTTTGACTATTATAAATATGCAAATTAACTACAAAAGATAAATAGATGTATACGATGATTTTACATATGTATGCATATAAATGTGTGTGTGTCACACACACATATTTGTGTCTAATGATAACAATCTCTAAGGAAGAGAGGAGGAAGAAAAAATAGAAAGTTACATGATAATTTTATTATATATTTTAAAACAATAGCAAATTGAATGTAATAGATTTACAGTTTCATGCTCAATGATCTTTTTTAAAAATTCTACTATGCTTGTTTTGCTTCATAAATTTCTCTCTCTCTCTCTCTCTCTCTCTCTATATATATATATATATATATATATATGTACATACATACATATGCATTTTTTTGGGGGGGGAAGGCAGGGCAATTGGAGTAAGTGACTTGCCCAATGTCACATGGCTAATAAGTGTTAAATGTCTGAGGCAGGATTTGAACTCAGGTCCTCCTGACTCCAGGGCTGGTGCTCTATTTACTATGTCCCCTAGCGATCCCCAAAATATTTTTTTAATAAAATAAAGAACCCAGAGATATGGGGGTCACAGTCAAGATGGCAGAGTAGAAACAGGACTTCCATGGGGCTCTGGCTTCCACCTCCCCCAATTCATATAAAAGGTGACTCTGAAGACACTTTGGAGTTACAGAACCAAAATGACACAGAGAAGCTAACCTCCCACTGAGGACAGCCCAACAGGCCTACAGGTATTGGCCAGTGCAGAGCTCTGGGAACTGAGCCCAGCCCCATGGGAGCCGGAGGTCTTAGCCTCAGGGCAGCCTGACCAGCCACTGGCTGGAGGGACTTCGGATCACCAGCAGCTGTGGCAGATTTCAGAATTATCAATACCTAGATGTGAAGGACAAAGTGAGAGGTTGGAGCAGTCTGGACTTTGGGACCCAGTAAGTGGGAGTGTGTGGCCATGGAGACGCTGGCAAACCCAGCCAGTGCCACATGGCAGCTTCAGCTCCTGGCCTGCAGAGTGTAGAGGGACCAAGCATAAGTCTGAGGGGTAATTGCTCTTGCTTTAATCTTCTTGATCTGGATTGCAGTCTAGGGTGGAGGTCCTAGGGTGTGTGTTCAGCTTGCCAGATCATGTGGAGACCTCAGAGAGGACACCCATCTAATACCTTCGGCAACTGAGAAAACCCCAGAGTTTGGGACAAAAGCTCCCCTGTCTGGTAGCAGAGTCCTACTGTGGCAAAAAACCCAGGGGTCAAGTGACTGAGGGATGACATGACCAGGCAAAGGAAACAAAGCAGACAGAGGATTCCAACATTAGAATCCTATTTTTGGGACAAAAAGGAGCAAAGCATGCAACAGGAAGACAATGAAGTAAGAACTCCTGCACCAAAAGCTTCAAAGGAAAATACAAGCTGCTTACAAGCCATAGAGGACCTCAAGAGGCAGATAAGAGAAGTGGAGGAAAAATTGGGAAGAGAAATGAGAACAATGCAAGAAAATTACGAAATGAGAGGCAACAGCCTGACTGAAAAAAATCACACCTTAAAAAATAGACTAACTCAAATGGCAAAAGAGGTTCAAAAAGGCAATGGGGAGAAGAATGCTTTAAAAAGCTGAATTTGCCAGATGGAAAAAGGATCTCAATAGCTCACTGAGGAGGATCATTCCTTCAGAATTAGATTGGAGCAAATGGAAGCTAATGACTTTATGAAAAATCAAGATGCTGTTAAATAGATCCAAACAAATGAAAGAATAGAAGGCAATGTGAAATATCTCTTTGGGAAAACCACTGACCTGGAAAAGAGATCCAGGAGAGATAATTTAAAAATTATTGGAATACCTGAAAGCCATGATCAAAGAAAGAACCTAGAAATCATCCTTCAAGAAATTCTCAAGGAAAATTCCCCTGATGTTTTAGAACCAAAGGGCAAAATAGAGGTTGAAAGAACCTACTGATCACCTCCTGAAAAAGATCCCCAAAAGAAAACTCCTAAGAATATTATAGCCAGGTTCTGAAATTCCCAGATCAAGTAGAAAACATTACAAGTAGCCAGGAGGAAAAAATTTGAATATTGTGGAAATACAATCAGGATAACACAGGATCTGGCAGCTTCTACACTAAGGGATCAAAGGGCTTGGAATATGATATTCCAGAGGTCAAAGGAGCTGGGATTAAGACCAAGAATCACCTACCCAGCAAAACTGAGTATCATGTTTCAGGGGAAAATATGGTCCTTCAGTGAAATAGAGGATTTTCAATCATTCTTATGAAAATACCAGAGTTGAATAGAAATTTTGACATTCAGATACAAGAAGCAAGAGATGCATGAGATGGTAAACAGGGAAAAAAATCATAAGGAACTTATGAAAGTTGAATTATTTATATTCCTACATGGAAAAATGATAATTGTAACTGATGAAACTTTTGTCAGTATGAAAATAGTTGAAGGGAACATATATATATATATATATATATACACACACACACACACACACACACACACACACACATACATGCATACACACATATATCTCTAAGTAGGATGGTATATGGGCATATGAATACATATGTGAATGTATGTATATATGTTTACAGGTATACATAGATAGAGGGCACAGGACCAATTTAATAGAAAGGGATGCTACTTACAATATGAAATTAAGACGTGAGAGAAGAATATAATGAGAGGAAATGGGGAGAGTTAGAATGGGGTAAACTGTCTCTTATAGAAGAGGGAAGGGAAAATGGTTACAATGGAGGGGAAGAACAGGAAGACAAAAAGAAATGGGTCAACCTTATTCCCACTGAATTTGGCTTAGGGAGGGAATGATATACACACTAAATAGGGTACCTCACCCTACAGGAGAGTAGGGGGGAAGGGGATGAGAGGGGGTATGATGGAAGGGAGGGCAGGCTGGGGGGGAGAGAAGTTGGAAGTACCCACTTTTGAAAAGGGATGGGATCAAAGTAGAGAATAAAACAAGTGGGAGATGGGATAGGAGGGAGGGAAATATAGTCAGTTTTTTTTACAATATATCCACTTTGGAAATGTTTTGCATAGCTACACATGTACAACCTATACTCAATTGCTTATCTTTCCAGTAAGGTTGGGTGACAAGGGAGGAAGGTAATGAATCTGGAATTCAAAGTTTTAAAATCAAATATTTAATATATATATATACACAATATTATTAATATTATCATACATATAACTGGGAAATAAGATATACAGGCACTGGGGCATAGAGATCCACCATGCCCTACTGGAAAGTTGAAAGGGGTATGGGAGAATATATGGGAGAGAGCAGATTGGAGGAGGGGATATCCAGTGGGGTCGCTATTTTGGGTTGGTGGGTAGGGGAAAAATGGGGAGAAAATTTGTAACTCAAAATCTGGTGGAAATGAATGATGTAAACCAGAAGTTAATAAAGCATTTGATTAAAAAAAACAACTAAACAAATAGCTTCTTTGGTGTGCTGTACAGGGAATTGCTAACTTCTACTTTTCCTACCTTCCTGCTCCTTATTCCATGATCTTTTACCCAATAATTTCTGGAACTGTACTCTAGCATTTATGGAAAACAAGCAACTTCTTTCTTCTTCTAAGCCTCCAATTCTATTAAAGTTAAGAAGAACCTCCAATCTTTCTTTTGAAACTCCAGAAATATGGGGTACCCTTTCCCTTCTTTTCTCCTCTTAGAAACTTTACAATTTTCTGTCATGCTGACAATGGTCAAATCTTGCTGTCTTCAATGCTGAATGTATTTTCTTCTTCCATTACAGCCTGATTTCTTTTTCCTTTGGGAACCTTTTATCATCCCTAAAAACCTGAAGTGTAGCGAGGTCTTCTAGTCTTTTCATCATCTCTTTCAGTGGGGAGCCTTTATTTGAAACACAGATAGCAGCAGTCAGTGGCAGAAATATAAACATTGCATACAGTGCAAGTCACTGAAAAATTTCCTCTTTTGTTGTTGTTTATTCATTTCTGGCTTTTCATGACCTCATTTTGGGGTTTTCTTGACACAAGTACTAGATTGCTTTGCCATTTCCTTCTCCATCTTATTTTACAAATGAAGAAAATGAGGCAAACAAGATTAAATAATTTATGCAGGGTCACACAGCTAGTAAGCATCTGAGGCTGGATTTGAACCCATGAAAATGAATCTTCCTGATTCCAAGTCCAGAGTTCTATTCACTGTGCCATGTATCTGACTTCTACCTTCTATAATAGTTG
Organism: Petaurus breviceps papuanus; assembly: GCF_028583685.1. NCBI lineage: Eukaryota > Metazoa > Chordata > Mammalia > Diprotodontia > Petauridae > Petaurus > Petaurus breviceps. The sequence goes on along the minus strand of NW_027187341.1, from coordinate 3,218,761 downwards.
GGATATTTAGCCTGGTTTCTTCAAATTACCTGTGGGTGTTTGCACAACCATAAATGTCTGATTAACACTTTTTAAGACAATTATTTATTTTAAAAGTTAGGCTTTTTGTAAACAATATATCCTATCCAACAACCTACTCTATCAATTTACCTGCTGTTTGTTTCATTTAACCTTTTCTCATTGATGTTGCTTCACTTTCTTGTTAAGCTCCCCTCATTCCTCTTGAATGTACTGCTTTAGATATTATTCCTCAATCTTCTTTTATCCTCCTTAATCCTTTCATTGGCTTTTTAATTATTCTTGATCCCATTTCTCTTACAACCCAGAACCATCTAGACCAATACCTGTGTCTGCAGATTATTGTCCTTAAAATTTTTGTCATTTTCTCTCAAATTTGTCCAAATTTCTCTTCCCTAAATTTAACTTCTGAACTATTTTATTTCACTAGTCCTAATCCCTTCAAGGACCCAATACCCTTTCCTCCTATTTCATATTCCTATCAATTTCTTCTCTCCTCATGTATTCCTCTCCTCTCATAATCCTCTTCCAGGAAAGTCAGCAATGGAGATGAGATGAGAGCCAGGAAATAACAGATATTTTTTCTTTAAGCCATTTCATCCTTTCCCCCCTGTATATTGATTGAAATATTATAGTATTGTATATTCAAGTCAAAAGACTTCCAGTTCTTAATGTTAGTCTTTGCTTTCTAAATTCTAAGCAGATTTGTTGGTTAGTTATTTGGTTGTGTTCCACTCTTTGTGACCTCATGGACCATAGTGTCGTTGGGTTTTCTTGGCCAAGATATTGGAGTGTTTAGTCATTTCCTTCTCTAGTGGTTTAAGACAGAGGTTAAATGACTTGCCTGGTATCACATAGCTAGTAAGTGTCTGAGGCTGAATTTGAACTCAGTTCTCCCTGATTCAAGGCACAGTGCTCTATTCTCTGAGTCACCTAACTGCCTCTTCATAAGCAGATTACTGAAGCCATTAGGACTACTTATCTGGGCTGTTGTCAAAAAAAGTCATATTAGTGATATTTTCCCAAAAGTAAACATTTCTTCCTGACTCAAACTTCTATTACCCAATGAGTATAAGGAATAGAGGATTCCCAATAAGAATTTTTTATTTTTCTCCCTTTTCATGAATGCTTTAGACTGTGGACAAGGATTTACTGTCTCATTTTCAAATTTTGAAGTAGATCATCCAATCTTTTCTGGCTTCCATGGGAAAAGTTTGTGGGAGGAGTGGGGAAAGAGAGAAGGGAAGGACTTGAGATGAATAAAAGAGAGAAGGAAAGGTAAATTAGATTTGAAGGGTCTAGGCTACTTAAGTAGGGCTAAGGTTGAATTTGGATAGGAGAAATTTGGCAAAATTTGGGAGAAAATAATAAAATTCAGAAGGACAGCAACCTCCAAGCCCTTTAAGTGCCAAGCAATGCACCATGCATAGGCAATACAAAGAAAGACAACAGACAAAGAAAGCAATCCTTGATCTCAAGGAGTTCAAATTCCAATGGGAGACACAATATGCAGAAAACTCTGTGCAATGTGAAATCAATGCACTAGTCTTCCTTTCCCTGGATACAGAAACTTAGAACTTTCTCGTATCATAAAAATTGAAAGAAAATCTTCTGTTTGAGTTAAGTGTAATTTTTATCAGAAGTGAAAAGGAATGTCTATTCCCATCTGCCCTCCTATAGCAGATAGTATAAGAATCCCATATGGTATTCTTTCTACATTTACTTCTACGGTCCTATGATCAATACTAATTTGTAAGTCTGATGTTTTAGAATTATACATTTTTGTAGAAGATATATATGTATTAAAAAACTTTGCACATAGTAGGCCCTACTTGATTGCTTAGATGATTGAACTTAATACAGCTAAATTTTGAGAGTGAAATTTATCATGAGCCACAGTGATGTTCAGACAAGCTGGAGAGCTACCACTCTTGTTGATTTTTCAGATGGCCCTCTTTGCTAACAGAACTCCTTGTACCATTCTTTTCCTAGCTGCTTTTCTGCACTAGGGGTGGCCTGCTTTCTCCTGTAATTTCAGGTATCCTACAAGAGTAATGCTGAGTCCCCCCACTAGCAGACTTTTATATCTCTGGAACTCTGTGACACCTTTAGCTTGTCTTAGTATAAAAAATATTTGGAATGTCTCCAAGCTAAGTCACCACAGTCACGGACTTTGTTCTTTTTTAGAATGCTTCTAGGTTTTACACAGTGCATTTTCTCTTATTGTTGATGGGTGGAAGTGTTCCTTTCTAGGGAGTGAAGAAGGAATGCACCCCATGGTCTTTTTAAAAAGTCCTTTTCTGATATAGCATTTAGCAGTAGCACTAACAGCTTGATCCTTTAGATGAATTCAAGCAAACTCCCTCCTTGACAGAGGGATACCTATTGCTTGCCAGCCTGAGAACAGCCTCAGCATCTTCTGATCTCATCATTAGCAACGAAACTGGTAACCCACTTCTGCAAATTGGCAGATTGAGTGGGGAGTCTAAGGAGCAAAGTGGCAGCATTTCCTTTATCTTGGATTCAGACTTAAGAGCATTTTCAGCTTTTTAGTACTGCTGCAGTGTTCAGTAGGGAGAACTTATAATGGAAGGAGAGGAGGAGGAAAAAAGAGTCACAAAACTAATGATGAAAAAGACTCTTCTAGTTGTAGCAGAGATGAACCAATACTAGACCACCAAACTTATCTAAGGACTGGTAGATTGGAGCCTCAAAGGAAAAAACAAAAACAAAAACTATTTCTTTTCAGATCATTAATTTATGCAAACTTCCAAGTTGGAATCTCCTTTAAAATATTAACCAGATGACTAATACCTGGCTTAAATATCAGAAATGCTATAATATTTCACCAAGTTATTATTGGTTTCTGTTTGTTGGGCTCCTTTTTATTTATTTTTTTAAAATAATGTATTATTCAATTATCATACCACTATGGGGAAAATATACATTGGACCACTAATAAATCCATCAAATCAATCAACAAACAATTTTAAATGTCTGCTATATGCCCATCTCAAAGATCTTACATTCTGATGGAAGACACATACACATATGTACAAACACACACGTACATATATATATATATATATATACATTCAGAACACTAATAAACACAAAGTAGTAAAATATGAAGCATCAACACTTAATCTCTAAATAATACTTGGTCAAGCACTTATATTGAAGATAGTAAAGGCATTTTTAAAGGTTATTTATTCAATTTAAATACTCTGGGTTTCTACTATATTCACCCCATACTCAGAAGACAATAAAATAGACACACTCTGCTCCCTTGCACCCAAACAATACCCCCCAAATTACAAAATCCTGGATAAAAGCTGAATGTTTTAACTTCTTCATTCATTTACTTTAAAAAGCATTTTTTGTTGTTTCATGTTAATGCTACCCCCTTTTAACAATTTAGAAATTAAAAATAAAATGTTCATAACAATTATACATAGTCCAACAAAACCAATTAAACACACTGGGCTTGTCTAAAAAAGTATGTCTCATTTGGCATTTGAAGTATATTTCCTCTCTGTAAGGAGGTAGCTGGTATATTTCATCTTCAGGCCTTTGAATTTATTGTTTATCATAGCATTGACCCAAATTCTAACATCTTTCAAAGGAATTTTTCTCCATAATATGATTGTCATTGCATAAATTTTTCTATGAATTTTTCTAACTTCTCTCTGTGTTGGTTCACAGAGGTATATCGGCTTCCTCTGAAACTATATGACTTGTCATTTCTTCTAACATAATGATATTCCATTCCCTTATTTCATTAAGTCACAATTTATTTAGTTGTTCTCCAGTGTGTAGGTCTCTATTAATTTCCATTTTGGGGATACTATCAAAACGATTATCATAAAGATATTTGTGCTTACAGGTTCTTTTCCTCTTCTTTTTGATCTTTTTGTGATTATCAGCCTAGTAGTAGTACAGATGGGTCACAGAATATGCACAGTGTAGTACTATTTTTTTTTAGCTTAGTTGAAAATTGCTTTCCCAAACAACTGGACCAATTAAACTTCCAACAAAAAATGAATTAGGACTCATGCTGAGTGAGAGGAGCAGAACCAGAACATTATACACAATTACAGACTCATCATATCTGTGATGACTGACTCATGATGGAAAAGGCTATCCACATCCAGAGAAAGATTTAAGGAGTCTGAATGCATATTGAAGCAAACTACTTCCTCTCTCTTTTTTGTTTTGTTTTGTTCCTTCTTTCTCATTGTTCATTCCATTGGTTATAATTCTTCTTTACAAATTGACTAATGTTTAATGTGAAGTTATTCGTAGAACCTGCCATGGAGGGGGGGGGAGGGGAAAGGACAGGGAGTGGGAGAAAACTTGGAATTCAAAAGCTTGTGGAAGTGAATGTTGTAAACTAAAAGTAAATAAATAAATAGATTTTTAAAAATGAATTAGGGTGGCTATTTTTCCCATAGTCCCTCCAACAGATTTCATTTTATTTTTTTTGTTGTATTTGATAGTTTGTTAGATATGTCACAAAATATCAGAATTGCTTTACTTTTCATATCTCTAATTAGTAGTAATTTTAAACATTTTCTTTTCTATAAATAATATTTTGTTTTTCCCCAATTACATGTAAAAACCTTTTTATCAGTAGAGTTGTTGCTGTTGTTTTAAGTTTGATGTCCCAAATTCTATCCATCCCTCCCATCCCAACCCTGAGACAGTAAATAATCTGTTAAAGGTTATATTTATGTGTTCATGTAAAACACTTCCATATTAATCATTTTGTGCAAGAAGGCTTGAAGAAAAAGAAAGGAAAAAAGGAAAAAGAAAGAGGGAAAGAAATAAAGAGATAGAAGAAAGAAGGGAGGGAAGAAAGGGAAAAAAGAAAGAGAGAGAGAAAGGAAGGAAAAGAAAGAGAAAACACATTTCAGTCTGTATTCTGACAACATCAGTTTTTTCTCCAGAGATGAATATCATTTTTCGTCATTAGTTATGTAGTATGGCTTGGATCATTGTATTGCTGAGAATAGCTAAGTCGTTCATAGTTTTTCCTCTTACAATATTGCTGTTACTGTGTACAATGCTCTCCTGGTTCTGCTCACTTCACTTTCTACCAGTTCATGTAAAACTTTTCAGGTTTTCTGAAATAATCTTGCTTGTCTTTTCTTATAGCACAATATTATTCGATTGCAATCATATACCACAACTTGTCCAGCCATTCCCCATTGATAGTCATCCCTTTGATTTCCAATTCTTAGCTACCACAAAAGGAGCTACTAGAAATACTTTTGTACAAATAAGTTACTTTCTCTTTTAAAAAAAAACATCACTTTGGGATACAGGCCTAGAAGTGCTATTGCTGGATCAAAGAGTATGCACAATTTTATAGCCTTTTGGGCATAGTGATTTGGAGCATTTTTCATATGGCTGTCGATAAGACTGGATTTCTTCCTTTGAAACCTGTCTGTTTGTATCTTTTCCTCCCATTTATGTGTAGGTAAATGCCTTTTAATTTACAAATTTGAATCAGTTCTTCATATGCCTTGTGTACCATTATCAGAGAAACTTGTCTTAAAGATTTTTCTTCAGTTACCTGTTTCCCTTCTATGTTTTACTTTTAGATTTATTAGTTTATTTATTAATTTACTTTATTAGATTTGCTTGTGCAAAAACTTTTCAATTTCATATGATCAAAGTTGTCCATTTTGTTTTCTGTAATCTTCTCCATCGATTGTTTACTTATGAATTTTCCTTCATCCATAGATCAGAAAGGTAATGAAAGTGGTATGTTTAACAATCATAGAAGAGGTCAGGAGGCAAGCTAATCATCATACTCATTCTCTTTGGCAGCTGAATCTTACTTCTACGAATACCCCTTCCCTTCATAAACTTTACTGCTACATCTGCATTGTTAGTTTTCATCAACTTGTTCTTTCTCTTGCTTCTAGCTTATAGTAAGTTTCCTATATACTCTTATTCCTATAAAAGAAAGGTAGAATTTTATGTTTACTTCCCTAAGATGAGAAAGCTATTCCCCCAGTGATCACCAAGAATAATTCTGATTGAGCTAGAGAAGTGTTCCCAAACCCAAACTATATTTCAGAGTAAAAATTATCAAAATTTTCACCTGTAAATTATTCTTCCTCCTGACATATAAAAGAGACATACAATTCTCAGAAACTCATCTGGGGCCAGCATAAAAGGATTGGCAAAGCAGGAAGAATTGTGTGTGTGTGTGTGTGTGTGTGTGTGTGTGTTTAAATGAGGACTATTGCTGATATCAGTTGCATGGAACTGTGAGAAGAAAATGCCATGAACCAGTTCTTGGGTACTGCTGCTCTAGAATCTATACAAGAAATATTTCAGGGGCAGATAGGTGGTGCAGTGAATAGAGCACTAGCCCTGGGGTCAGGAGGACCTGAGTTCAAATCTGGCCTCAGACACTTAACACAAAAATTAGCCATGTAGCCTTTGGCAAGTCACTTAACCATAACCGCCTTCCAAAAAGCAAGAAAGCAAGCAAGAAAGGAAGAAAGAAAGGAAGAAAGGAAGAAAGAAAGAAAGAAAGAAAGAGAGAGAGAGAGAGAGAGAGAGAGAGAGAGAGAGAGAGAGAGAAGGAGGGAGGGAGGGAGGGAGGGAGGAAGGAAGGAAGGAAGGAAGGAAGAAAGAAAGAAAGAAAAAGAAAGAAAGAAAGAAAGAAAGAAAGAAAGAAAGAAAGAAAGAAAGAAAGAAAGAAAGAAAGAAAGAAAGAAAGAAAGAAAGAAAGAAAGAAAGAGAGAAAGAAAGATGTCAGAAAAGAATCTAGAAAGAGCTGTTTCCCACTCACTCAGTTTCAGATGGGGCTTAAAAATTTTTAAATCAGCTTATTTTTTCCATTTCTGTTTTAAGAATTAGATTATGGGGTAGCTAGGTGGCGCAGTGAATACATCAATGGCCCTGGAGTCAGTAGGACCTGAGTTCAAATCGGACCTCAGACACTTAACACTTACTAGCTGTTTGACCTTGGGCAAGCCACTTAACCCCAATTGCCCTGCCTACCCCCTCCAAAAGCCAAAAAATTAATAAATAAAGAAATTGTGGCTAATGTCAAAATAGTCTTTAGCAATGGTCAGTCAGAAAAACAAGAAAACAATTTAGTTTTGCTAATGAACTCCTCATGGAGATAATTTTCTGGATCCCTAATAAAGAATATTTGAAAATTTCAAGAACCCTCTTTCAGTAGGTTAGCTGTCTTATCCTTTAGACAAAGTGGCAAAATTTTATGCCATTAATCTATTTTATTTTAGAAAGTTTTTCTTTTGTAAGTTCTCCCCAAATTGACCAATCTTAAATCTTCTTTTCTAAATATCTTAATAAACCATACACCATTTCCATGGATTTTGTTGCTCTATAAATCATTTCCTTATAATCATTGTGTCTCTAAAGAAGATGGAGTTCTAGACTTATATGTTATTGCCATTTTTTTTTAACTTTTCATGATTTCATTGTACAATGAATTTTCCTATAAGGAAACTCTCCTTTCAGGTGAGCAAGATTTTTTTTTCTTTTTCCTTGTGTAATATAATGCCAAGGAAAGGCAAATTCCCAAGGTTCAGAATACCAGCATAGGTGCTCTCCAGTTTATTCAGTGACAAACCAAGAGCAGAGAAGATCAAAACATGACATCATTCCAAATACAGCATTTACTAAGTGTGATTAAATAATCTCCAAGTACTACCCCACCCCAGGACCTTCCAATCATTCAATCAATTACAAAGTCCCTGTTCTAAATACTTCTCCACCCCTAGCCTATACCTTAATTAAGTCCACCACAAAGCCCCTCTTCTCAAATGGAGATTAGTTTCCAAACATAAGGTCAAAAGTACCTTCATTTGTCAATCACAGAGCACAATAAGGTCAAAAGTTCCCCACCCCTGGATCACAATTGAATCTACCCCAGAGTTACATCAAGTTTAAACACAGCACTTAATACCCAAATGGAGGTCTTTTCTTCATCTTGACACGAGGCAAGTTCTCAGCAATCTTAGTTCCTGGGGAGACAAGGCTTAGCAAGGCCATAAGATACATTGCCAATCCCTTCATGAATTTATCCTCTGTCTGTAGAACAGTCCTAGAACCCCTGAACACATTAGCAAAGCCCTCTCCCAGGATTTCTGTAAACATACAAAAAGAAAATCCTTCTTCAGGGCTTCTGAACCAACAGAAAGGCTCCCAGACCCCTGCAACAACAACACTGTCCTTCACCAGTGGACAGCATTCACTCTGTCTGCAGGACAGTCTCAGTAGCTCTGAACCAACAGAAAGGTTCCCAGACCCCTGCAACAACAACACTGTCCTTCACCAGTGGACAGTATTCACTCTCTGTCTGCAGGACAGTCTCAGGGCTTCTTAGTGAACAGCCAAGTTCCAGGACTTCTTCAACAAAAGGACTGTCTTTCACCAGTGGACAAATCTGGCAAAATAACATCAAAACAGAAAGACAAAGTACCAGCAAAACAGCCATGTCTCCTCAGTCCTTGGCAGCTCAGGGGGCAGGTCTCAAAAGTCCAGGGCAATTCAAAGCGGCCACCAGCAATTCTCTTAGTCTCTCTCTCTCTCCACGAGGTGCTGCTTCCAAAAAGATCTTCCACCTCTCTCTTATCTCTCCAAATCTACGTCACCAGCTCCTCCCAGTTCAGGACTTTCTTTTCACATCAACAAGTCCATCCCACAGTTGGGATTAAAAAGCTCTGGGTTTTAACACAATCAATTTGAAAACCAAGCCAATACAGGGGAATCTTTAATTGCCATTACTATCACACCTTGTTTCTTTCTTTGCTTCTTTCTTTGTTTCTTTGTTCCTATTGTCCTTTCCTTCCTTCCTTCCTTTCTTTCTTCCTTCCTTCTTTTCTTCTTTCCTTTCTTCCTTACTTCCTTTCTTTTCTCTTTTCTTTTTGATTTTGTTTTGTTTGTATTAACTAGAAAGTAGCTAGGGAGATGAAGAGTTAAGGAACTATACAGAAGTGTAAGCCCAGATCTTCATGACTTCCTGATCAGTTCCATATCTACCATGCAAGGCTATGCCTCATGCATGCCCCATGCCCTGAATACATATGGCAACTAATGAATGCTGACTTAAATTTCATTGGGAAGACTAAAAACAAAAACTGAACTATAGTCAGTCAATAAGCAATTATTAAGCACAGTACTAAGTAGAAGGGATACAAAGAAAGCTTCCCTCAAAAAATTCATAGTCTTGGGACGGCCAGGTAGCACAGCGAGTAAGAGCACTGGCTCCCATGTTGGGATGACCTGGAGATCAAATCCCAGGCTCAGACACTTAGCACCCACCCAGAAACACCTGGCCATGTAATCTTGAGCAAGTTATTTAACCCCAATTGCTTAGGGGCGGCCAGGTGGCTCAGCGAGTAAGAGCACCGGCTCCAGTGTTGGGATGACCTGGATCAAATCCGGGCTCAGATACTCAGCACCACACCCAGAAATAAGTGGCTGTGTAACCTTGAGCAAGTTACTTAACCCTTATTGCTTTAAAAAAAAATTCATGGTCTAATGGGAGAGACGACATGTAAAAAACTGTACAAACAGAGACACAGGTCAAATTCAAGATAATCCATAAACAAAAGACATTACTATTAAAGAGGATAAGGAAAACCCTATTGTAGAGAGTAGCATTCTATATGGGACTTGAAAGAAGCCATTGAAGCCAGGAGGCATAAACGAGGAGGGAGAGCAGTCCAGACATGTGGGGTGGCCAAGGAAAAATGGTTGACCCAAGAGATCAAATGAGAGATTCTATCTCCATTTGAGAAAGACTGATTTGATCTTATTTATTTTAATAGCAGACAGTTTATCAGTCCATTTTTGTCTCCAAGACCTTATGATAAAGAATCTCAAGCTATATTTTCAATATTGTAGAAGCTGTTATAATACAACCCCCATATTAAACATGGAAAAAGAGAGCACAAAGAAACTAGAATGCTTCTGAAACTAACAAAGTGAGTTAGTTTGTCAAAGGCAAGGAGACATTTCATGTCTCAGTGCCAAATCTAGTATACTTCCCATTATCTCACACTATGTAATAATGACACTGGAAAAGATACCAATGAAAGCTGAGATGATGGTAGCTTCTAATTCAAGTATGGCTGATGAACTAAATAAACTGGTAGCACTTACAAGAGTGAGACTGCAAAGGGTAGCTATAGTCAATTTTCTATAGAGACTAATACAACATTTTCTTTAGCAGAGGAAATTGGTTCAAAGTTATCTGGTCCATTTTGGGATCACTTTCGTTCTGTACTAAATAAGTGCAATTTGTTTTAGTACTTTTCTGTAAACTTGAAAGATTCATAATTAGGCTAGCCCTGGCAAATTGTTGAATAAAATTTTAGGGCACTAGAGTAAGGTTTGAAAAGCATGTTGGAGCTTTTGTTGCTATGGGAAATGGTCCAGATGCTTAAAAAAATCTTCAAAGGCATGGGGTATTGGTATGGAGGCAAGGTGGGATAGAGGCACAAATCAGTCTATGAGTCAATCAATCTTAAGCCCTTTTCATTGACCAGGGCCCACTACTGCATTTACATTTCAGAACTGGGCAGGGAAAGTTAAGGTGGCATCAATATTGTAATTCTCCTTAACTTATCCGGATCCCAAAATAACTGGAAGCTAGATGTACACAACCATTTCCTCCAACTCTTGTCTTTTGAGAAGCAGCAAAATGAAACAAAATAAATAAAACAACAACAAAAAAAAACAGCTTCATATTCATTGCAATTCCCTTATGTGGAAAAGATAAATACTTTTTATTATTTTTTTTGTTACCACACTGACAAATTTCTTACTAATGATATAATTACTTCAATAGGTAGTATTAATTAGAAATTATGTGAAGTACGAAGAGTGCCTGGTAAAGGAATACTTAATTTACTAAATAATTTTGACTTAAATGATTATCGGCTTGAAATCAAAAGTTGCTGAAAGCCACGATTTTACTAGTGCCACATGATAGTATAATTGCTCAATTATCAATTAATTACAAACAGCAGTGGCCTTTATTTTTCCTTAGAAGTAAACCAATTTTCACTTTTCATCAAAATGAATATTTATAAAGCAAAAGGAAAAACTCTGTTCCTTCATTAAAATTCTGTAGCCATGGAAACATAGTATAATGGAAAAAGCATTCAATTTGGACTTTGAGGACCTGAGTTCAAATTCCCAAATTGCTTTCTGCTAGCTGTGTGACCTAGGCAAAACTTTTAGCCTCTCTGATCTTTTATTTTCTTGTCTTAAAAATATATATTTCGTGATCTGTACAGTATCCATATTCTAGCTATGGATCAAGGAGCATAAGGACTATGCAACGTAAACCTGAGTTTTTAAAAAAGATCACGAAACACAAAAGCTAAATTAATTCTGATGCCTGAACATTTAATAAGATAAAATATTTTTGAGAGGAGGGGGTTAGAGTCAAGATAGCAGAGTATGAGCAGGGATTTGCTTTAGATTTCCCCCAAATCCTTCCAAATGTCTGTAAAAATAACTCTAAACAAATTCCAGAACTAGAGAACCCATAAAATGACAATGAAGCAAATCTCCAACCCAAGTAGCCTGAAAATTTGACAGGAAGAGTATATAGCACCAGACTTGGAGCAGAGCGCAGTCTGGCATGAGTTATGCCAACATAGATGGGGCCAGAGTAGGACCCAGGTCACTGAATCATTTCAGTTGTGATGGTTTACAGGCTTCTGAACCCACAAACACCAAAGACAGCATAGAAGGTCAGTGGAAAAACTCTGTGAGATCTTGGGAAAAAGAGGTGTGTGGTCCAGTCACAGCCCTGGGGTGGTGGTGGTGGCAACAACAACAATGGCTGCTTCCAGAATTCTGGGCCCACAGACACTGGGGGATGGAGCAGCTGACACAAAACCCCTGGAGCCTGGGATGGCTCCACCTCCATTGGAAGCAGAGACTCTCCCTGACAAAGAGCTAGAAAGTCAAGTATTTGACTGGGAAGATGAGCAAACTGTGTAAAAAAAGTGAGACTATAGAATCTTATTTTGCTGACAAAGAAGATCAAAACATACAACCAGAAGGCAACAAAGTCAAAGATCCTGCATCAAAAACCTCCAAGAAAATTATGAATTGGTCACAGTCCATGGAAGAGTTCAAAAAGGACTTTGAAAATCAAGTTAGAGAAGTAGTGGAACAATCAGGAAGAGAAATGAGAGTGATGCAAGAAAATTATGAAAAACGTGGTCAACAGCTTGTTAAATGAGACCCCAAAAATACTGAAGAAAATAACATCTTAAAAAATAGAGTAACCCAAATGGGAAAAAGAGTTCCAAATAGCCAATGAGGAGAAGAATGCCTTAAAAAAAGAATTGGTTAAATGGGAAAGAAGATCCAAAAGCTCCCTGAAGTAAACAATTACTTACATTTAGAATGGAGCAAATAGAACCGAATGACTATATGAGAAATCAAGAAATTATAAAAGAATGAAAAAATAGAAGACCATGAGAAATATCTCAGTGGAAAAAATATTGACCTAGAAAATAGATCCAGGAGACATAATTAAAAAATTATTGGACTACCTGAAAGCCATGATCCAAAAAAGAGCCTAGAGGGGCGGCTAGGTGGCGCAGTGAATAGAGCACTGGCCCTGGAATCAGGAGGACCTGAGTTCAAATCCGGTCTCAGACACTTGACATACTTACTAGCCGTGTGACTTTGGGCAAGTCACTTGACCCCAATTGCCCTCCAAAAAGTAAAAACAAAAACAAAAAACAAGAGCCTAGACATAATCTTTCAAGAAATTATCAAGGAAAACTGTGCTGATATTCTAGAACCAGAGGGCAAAATAGAAATTGAAAGAATTCACCAATTGCTTCTTGAAAAAGATCCCCAAAAGAAACCCCCTAGGAATATCACAGCCAAATTCCAGAGTTCCCAGGACAAGGAGAAAATATTGCAAGCAGCCAGAAAGAAACAATTTGAGTATTATGGAAATACAATCAGGATAACATGAGATCTAGCAGCTTCTGCATTAAGGAATCAAAGGGCTTAGAATATGTTATTCCAGAGGACAAAGGAGCTAGGATTACAACCAAGAATCACTTACCCTACAAAACTGGCACTTCAGGGGGAAAAAATGAACATTCAATGAAACAGAGAACTTTCAAGCATTCTTGCTGAAAAGACCAAAGCTAAATAGAAAATTTGACTTTCCAATACAAGAATCAAGAGAATCATGAAAAGATAAACAGGAAAGAGAAATCATAAAGGACTTACTAAAGTTGAACTGTTTACATTACTGCATGGAAAGATTATATTTGTAACTCATGAGACCCCTCTCAATATTAATATACTTGGAGGAAATACAGATAGATAGATAAATAGATAGATAGGTAGATAGATAGATAGATAGATAGATAGATAGATAGATAGATAGATAGATAGATAGAGAGAGAGAGAGAGAGAGAGAGAGATAGATAGATAGATAGATAGATAGATAGATAGATAGATAGATAGATGGCACAAGGTGTGTTGAATATAAAGGAATGATATCTAAAAATAAAATTAAGGAGTGAGAGGGGAATATATTGGGAGAAAGGGAAAGGGAGATGTAGAATGGGGTAAATTATCTCACATAAAAGAGGCAACTAAAAGGTTTCACAATGGAGGGGAAGAGGTGGGAGCTGAGGGGAATGAGTGATCCTTACTCTCATCTGATTTGGCTTAAGGAGAAAATAACATACACACTCAATTGGGTATCATATCCTACAGAAAAGTAAGGGGAAAAGAGATAAGGGAGGTGGGGATGATAGAAGGGAGGATAGATTGGGGGTGGGGGTAGTCAGAAGCAAATGCTTTTGAAAAGGGTCAAAGGAGAAAATAGAATAAGTGGGGGGCAGGATAGGTTGGATGGAAATATAGTCTTTCACAACATGACTATTATGGAAATGTTTTGCATAACTTCACATACACCACCTAAATTGAATTGCTTGCCTTATCAATGAGGGCGGATGAGGAGGGAAGGGAGAGAATTTGTAATTCAAAGTTTTAAAAAGAAATATTAAAAACTGTTTTTACATGCAGCTGGGAAATAAAATATACAGGCAATGGGGTACAGAAATCTATCTTGCCCTACAAGAAAAGGAGAAAGGGATTCGAGGAGGGGCATGATAGAGGGAGGGCCGTCTGGGGAAAGGGTAATCAAAATGTATGCCATCTTGGGGTATTAGGGAGGGGAGAAATGGGGAGAAAATTTGAAACTCAAAATCTTGTCGAAATGAATATTGAAAACTAAAAATAAATTAATTGATTTAAAAAATAAAATATTTATTGATTGAAAATATAGTAACGAAATTAAGAAATTGTTAGATGCTTTCATTTTCTTGTTGCCATCTCCTCAAAAGTTTTGTAGAGGGGTGAGAGTGGAGTTAATGCTTAACTGCTTGGCTTTTCTTACCCAAGATGACAGCACCTGAAAGACCTAAGCTGGAATTGTCACTAATTGAATTGTCATGTCTTAACACATTATTGGAAGGTGGGGATGTGTCCAGCATAGATCATCAAAATTAAAGTCAAAGAAATCTTTAAGTGCTGAAAGGACACTGTCCTATCTGTCAACATGGGGAAGAACAAGTTAATGAAAAATAACCATTAACCAGATTTCAATATTTGAATGAACACCCTTCCAATGGTCAACTTGGGCAATAGTAAGTACATCAGAGATAAACAGTAGGGATGAATAATAAGTTGGACTTAAGGGAGACAAGGAAAAGGAAAGAGGGTAAGAATGCTTTTAGGAGGGGCATCTAGGTGACACAGTGAATAAAGCACCAGCCCTGGAGTCAGGAAAACCCGAGTTCAAATCCAGCTCCAGAAACATAACACTTACTAGCTAGTGTGACCTTGGACAAGTCACTTAACCCCCATTGCCCTGCCTTCACCCCCCTCCAAAAAAAGCAAAAAACCAACAACAAACAAACAAAAAGGCTTTTAGGAAATTGTAAAGCATGCTTACTAACCCTAAACTTCTCTTGATGTCAGAAAGTAAGGAAAGCCCATTGGGTGGATTCCTTGTGGTAAATTTTCAGGAGAACATGGACAAGGGATGTATAGATAAGCTGTGATCTTGATTAATGTGATTATAGATACCACTGAATATATGAGTTAAATCATAATAAAAGAGTGTTAGGGAGACAGTATGAAGCAGCAGAAAGAGCACTGACTTTGAAAATCTTAGAGCATGGATTCAAATCTTATCTCTAATATCATGTTCAAAATATATATCTTTGTGCAAGTTATTTAACTTCCCTGGACCAATTATTTTCTTTATCTGCAAAAGGAGGATTGTGGACCATATGACTTCTATGATTCATTTTAATTCCCCTTATATGATTTCATGAATAAAGATGACATTATAAATCAGAAATGTTCTGTTTGTCCAAATATAGTTATGTGATTGAAATATGTTATGCATAAGTTATTATACAAATTCCTCTTTAGCCATTGTCACATATAAGGTAATGAGATGTCTGATTTAGAATAGGATATAATCTATAGCAAAGAAACTACATTTTGCTTTTATCAAAAAAGAAATTATTTTCCATGGAATTCTAGCATTGAACAACTGAAATTTAAATGAATTCCTTAATTTTTTCAGTCATTTAGAAATCATTAAACACCTACTATGTGGAAGGCACAATCCTATGCTCTAATAATAAATGAAATATATTAATATAACTAGAAATTGAGGGTCAGTTAAATGAGTGTTGCTATCTCCTAAGAGAAGCAAACAAGTATAAAGAAAGAATTATCAAACCAAATACAGTAACTCTCCATGAATAAGGATGAACAAAACATTACAGTATTATCTCTGAAATATATTCCGGAAATATTCCTGTTATTAGGAAAATATAATATTGCTATATTTGCATTTAATTTATTCCAAATACCCTATACTGAGATTAAATGCATTCTTCAGAAGAGTTCATTTCAAGAAAAAATGGAAATGTTCTTTGGTATGCATAACATATATGCCAAAACTTTGTGTAAATTAGGATTGCTATGGGGACTACTTAGGTTGGTTGGTATTACCTTCTGTCAGTACCAAATGTCTTGAAGACTGTAAGGACCCTTGAGAGTTGAGCTTATTGAGATGCGTCATTTGAATATTTATCATTTTATTCATTTTGAGAAGATAGTTTTTTTCTCCATCTTAGAAATAGGATGCATCTCTCTGCTTCTCAATTAGAAATTTAATGTCTATAATGGTGGTGACTAGAATGCTGCTCCTAAACTGTAAAAATGGTAGAATGTATTATTTCCAGAATCATCTAGGGATGGGTTTAAGTCATCTGATATGAAAGGGGAAGCAACAAACTTTCTGTGAGTGTTTAGTCGTTTCCTTTAGAAATAAAGATTACAAACACCACCACCACCAACAAAAACAACCCGACAGCCTGACTGTACCCTTGATTCTTTTTAATTACTTTTTATTCCCTGGGCTAATTTTAAGAACATTTCATTGAGAAACTGCTAGAGCCAAAAGGTAGGTTCAGTTCCATAAATTAGATGCATAATGAGAAAATATCTTCCTTCAATTTCAAATCCAGCTGACTTCTAGAATTCAACTTTGTAAAATGACTGCATTTGGCATTATAGTACGAGCTTAGACAT
Organism: Petaurus breviceps papuanus; assembly: GCF_028583685.1. Lineage (NCBI taxonomy): Eukaryota > Metazoa > Chordata > Mammalia > Diprotodontia > Petauridae > Petaurus > Petaurus breviceps. The sequence continues at coordinate 3,202,078 of NW_027187341.1, read as the reverse complement.
AGTGCAAAGGGTTCTTGGGCCTCCATATTATCATGGCAATCAATTAATAAAATATTAAACTCTCAGTATATGACAAACACTGTGCTAACCACTGGGGATACAAAAAAAAAGGCCAAAAAGAGTATCTGCCCTTAAGGAGTTTACAATCTAACAGGGGAGACCACATTCAAATATATACAAAACAACATATATAGCATATAAATAGGAAATATTTAGTCTGGGGAAGTCTTCCTGTGGCTTAGTTGAAACTTAAAGGAAACCAGGGTGGCAAGTGAATCTCTTCCACCTCTCACTTTCTATGATTTTTTTGTAATTTTGCCAAAATTTGGGGGCTCTTGTTTGCTTGAGGATCCTAAAATGGGTAATTGAGATCCCCAAACAGAAATAAATGGGTCTCATACAATGGGTTAAAAAGTGAGGCAGTGTGATATAACAAAAATGTACAGGTCTTGGGTCAAAGACCTAGGTTTTAACCTGAGTTGTGCATAAAATAGGGAAGCTACTTAACTTTTGTGAGACTCAGTTCCCTCATATGTAAAATGTAGATAATAATACTTTAACTATCTATTTCATGGGGCTTCTATGTGAAAAATATTTTAGAAAATATTGCATACATGTAGGACATTATTAAAATAAAATTTGGTAGATATGGTATGATTATTGTAAAAGCAACATGACATATTTTTGTGTAATTCAAAACAGAAAAAGGGACTCCTTGAATGATTCAAGAAAGGAGATGTTTTCATTTATTCACATATTCATTCATTTAATAATCTAGTAATAAAAAAACATTGGATTGTACAAGACTTTTTTTTTTACACAAATAAGGATACTGAGTCCCAAACATGGTAACTTGCTTATCTGGTATTATAGGTTCAGCAATATAAAGAAGTATTAGAACATCACCTGTGATTTATAAAGCACTATGAAAGGTGTTAGGAGAAATAAATCAGACAAAATTGTTCCCTTCAATCAGTTTAAAGTATAGCCACTCTAGCTGAGATAATCATAGTCATTTGTAATTTAGTTAAGAATATTACCTCGAAGTTGATAAGCATGAGTCAACCAACCAGTCAGAGTCAAGTATTTCTAACCTGATGGTGATTGATGAATGGAGCTTAGCAGGTATGGCTGGAAACAGCATCTATACTGTGGTATGCCACAGATCAGCAGTGACAACCTTAGCATCCTCTAAAAATAGAGGCATTATCCATAAGAAATCAAAAACATTTTACTTAAAGTTCACTATTTTCCTGAAATATTGGTACTTATTTCTCTTCTTGGAAAATTAGCTTTTTTCTCTGGCAAATTGTACTGACTGTGTACTAGAAGGTGTTGTGTTTCAGTGTCTTCCTACCGACTAGCCTCATCCTTCACTGTAGCATTTTTTTCAAGCTCTTCTATCTGTATGAATTTCTATTGAGTATCTATTCTTTCCATGACAAAGGACATAGTACCAGGAATGCCATAGAATCATATCACACTTGATTGTGAGCACTAATTGCTGAATTTTCAGTGTAAGTATCACAAGTTGGAAATTGGAAAATACTAAAAATTAGGACTTGATTTATTGTTTTGTTGATTTCTAGGCTTAAGAAAATGATAGAGGAAGTGGTAATAATGCAGATTAAACTTAAAAAAAAACCTGTCCTGAGCATACCTTCTTTTTTCTTCTGGAGAGCTAGTTGTAAAATATTTACCAGGATAGCACATCATAGAATCCTAACTTCTGGAAGTGGTCTGGAATAAGAATAAACAGGGATTATCCTCCTACATCTTTTTTTCCTCCATGAACACAGTTATCTTAGATTACTTTTTATTCAATCCCATTGGCCATAGTTAGGGAAAGACTACCCTGATCCCAAATATCCATGTTGAAAAGGTTTCCCCAAAACTATTCCCCCTTGTGTTAAACCCTCAACCATCTCACCTTTCCTTAAGGCTTAACAGAAAATGAACAGCATTCCCTTATTCATAGGGATCTGATATTTGTTATCCCTTCTGGATCACTAGGCCATGGTTCTGCTTTAGTCTTACACCTCACAGGTGTATATTCTATTGTAGTAGGAGTTAAATGTATAAGTACAACAAGGTAGATAAGCTCCATGCTTTTATAATTGCAAATGATACTTCACAATAGCAAATAATACTACATCTATTGTAGGAATAATATATCAAGGCCATCATCTATATAAGAGTAAGGGTAGAGTTCCATTCCCACTCCAATTAATCAAACATTCAAGAGAAGAAACTAAATATTAAGGAATTTTTATAACTTTTTCATAATGCATCATAAACCCTTAATCAATTTCAAAGGCTCATAGGATTTTTGGCCATTGGATGAAAAAAAAGACGTTATCACACCAGATAAATTGAGGTGAATTGAGAATATCACACTTCTTAAAAAGAGCAGCTAGTCCAGTGATGGACCAGTTCAGTAATGGAGGATTTCAGTCTAGATTAATCCAGAGATGCTACTGAAAAAGAGTCACTCTTGGGGGTTTGAAGGAGAGTTTCTCTTTTTCTCTCTGCTCCTATTCACCCTCTTTTCAGAATAACAAAGGCAGTAGTATACAATGCATCCAATTAGAGACATAATGATGATAAACATGGGCAAATGTGGACACATAAATGCAGAAAGACAGCAACTGGAGAGAGGAAACAGCTTCAGGTAATGTAGTCCTTGTAGAGAGAATTTTGGGGCTCTCTAATGGCACTGATCTTAGGAGTCAAGCAGAAAGCTACACTCCAGAGGAATTTTGTGAGTATCCTTCAAAAGCAGAAGATGACTTCCAATAACTGGGAGTTGTGGATTACCCTGTTGTTGCATATATATCCAAAAGTCCCTTACACAATATTACTCTGTTTGACTACACATTTACATGGACCCTGCATGTATTTACGGGAGATTGTTGGCTATATAGCTGTAGGAAATGGGTTTTTTTCTTTTTTGCTAACTATTGTTCCCACTATACCAACTCAGTCTACAAAGCATATGTAATATTCATGTAATGCATACCAGTGAGGGTTTCTGAGTAACAGTATTAGAAATTCCAGCCCCTAGTATTACCCCTAGAGCCCTGAGAATAGTAGCTCTTATCTGCCCTCTGGGGAACTCCAAAACACAAGTTCAAATGCCTATTTAAAAGAATGATAGAGGTCATGGGATGGTGATCCACAGGTTAAGCTAGATTTTCCCTCTTAAGTGGTATTGACATTGCTCTTGAGATTTAATTAGCTCAGGGGACTAAGGCTCCAACAATTGATCTGGCTTCCTGGTAGTATAAGTACCAAATCAGCCAGGGCATAAGGGTCTACATCTCCTTCCTCAGGCTTCTGATCATAGACTATCATCATTAAGCAATGGTACAGGAATGCGGTGCTCATCTGAATCAAGGCTAAATCATGTAGGAATGTGCCTTCTATGCTCCAAAAGGCCTTCCCCTTCTAAGGCTAAGTAAACCTTTTGGTAACACATAAAGAGACTAGGAGTGTTTCATTTCATTCCAGTTTTGAAAAGGCTTATTCAAATACGGCCTACAACAATGAAAATATCATCACATTCTCAAACCCACTCCTCAGGCCCTAATAATAGAATAAAGACATTTTCTCGCATATGGATATCAGGAAATAGAGTAAAGCAAAGACTTTAAACAGAAGAAAGATCAGAAATACAGAGATGTGAATATAGTTTGGTTAAGCAGACACAAAAAATCCTTGTGACAAGTAGGAACAGGGTAAACCTGAAAGGAAATAAATGCCTCTAGGCCCCTGGGGATGTTTCCTCAATCCAACCTTGATTCATAGGTTAACTCCATTAGATCCAGCTGTCTGAAGTTAATCTGTCACACAGGTAGTAAGAGACAGGATTTGAAGCCAGATACTCTGACTGAATTCACTGTCCTTTCCACTAATTGGCATTATATATGGAAGTGTAAAAGTTAAACGTTTCTGTAAGAAATCACTTCCTAAGCTTACATGTCAGTATATTCCTTGTTCTTGTATCAAATCTCACTACCTTTTTTACAACTTGAACTCACTGTTCTCTGAACCACAAATATATGTAAGCCAGATCAAGTAGTCTTCACAACACAGTCAGTATTTGAAAAAATGAAGAGAAATATTATAGCTGATTCACTTTCAACAAACTTCTATTGTGGGAAAAAACATAAAATACATAAATATATTTAAAACATAAAATATTCATAAAATGTATTCATAAAATATAAACAGAAAAATTCTAGAATACAAGGTAGTTTGGAGGGAGAGCATTAACAGTTGGCAGGGGGTGTAAGAGAGAGGAGCCATACAGAAGATGTTTTCTGAGTTCAGTTTTGGAAGGAGCAAGGAAATGTACAAGGCAAGGTAAGGAGGGAGTTCATTTGAGACATGAGGATTAGGCCAATGCAAAGGCACAGAGATAGGAGATGCACTGTTGTGTGTAAGGAATTCAGGACCAATTAGTATAGATTGTAGAGTGTGGGAAGGAGGGTAATATATAAGGAGAGTGAAAAAGTCAGATTGGAGCCTGGTAGCATGGAATTTAAAAGCAAAAGAGAAACAAAAATCACATTTTATTCTAGATGCACTAAAAAGTAGCCCAAGTTTACTGAATTTGGTAGTGGGGATGTGGCAGTGACACATCATCATTCACAAGCTTCTTGAAAGCAGGGGCGGCTTCATTCTTGTCTTTTTGTGCTCCGTTCCAAGTTATGTTCCAAGTATATAGTACTTGTTTAACAAATGATTGATTGATTATAAAACACCATAGAAACAGGTGGAAAATTGTTGAAATCTTGTAGTAAATGCAATGGAAATCCTGGAAGATGTATTGTTGTCTAACACTTCAACATCACCTTGTTTTCTTGTCATTTTTCTTTCTCTTAAAAGTCAAGTGCAAAGACCATCCTGATTAATTGAAGGTTTACGTTATGTTGGTTAAAGATAGTGGTAGCTTGAAACACCAAAAAGCAATATTTTAGATGTTTCCTGACATTTACTGGGACCATTAACTCCTTTGTATATTACCATACACAAATACACACACACACAACAATAACACCATGTTTAATGAACAATAAGGCTGACATTATAAAACCTGCAAACCAATAGACAATATTTATCTCTTTAATTCTCCAATAACCACTAGAATTTTTTTAAGTGCCTGGTTATCTGGGAAGAAAAACTTAGAGAGAATAGTAGCTAACAGAGTGTATATCCTTCTTTGATTGCCCAATAATGTCTATTTTAAAATTACAGATATCCCATTTTTGACGCATGCCAACTAAACTTGCTGTCACTTAAAAACATCTACTTTGTTCTATTCCTCAGTGGCAACAGAAAACAACCATCTGCAATTCTAAACAGATTTCCACTTGGCTGTGAACTCTGGACAGATTTGTATACAGTAATGACCTGAGATAGCTGACTAAACCAAAGAATCTCCATGAAATAATGACTTTGTGGGGCCGGGGAGGGGTGGGCGGGTGGGAGGAGAAAAACCTTGAATTCTCTAATTTGTTTAATAAAAATATTTTATATCTAAAGGAAACTATATGTATTTATGAAGTAATGCTTGTTGTATGTCAATAATGTGCTAGATTCTTTGCCTCTAGCTTCCTTACTTCTGTTGCTTGGGGCATGGTGTTAATGAAAGCAAAGTCACAGGTTCAATCCCCACATGAGTCAATTTGTTCCAATCTGTTCTGTGGCCAAAGGATGCACCCCTAATCACATTCAATCATCTTTGCAAATGGTAGTTTTTGGACCTACTCAGGACAGGATTCGAACTAAAACCCTCTTGGGGGAAACAATCTCAGAATTCATGGAGACCTGATAATGGTTCAGTAGAGGCATCTTCATTCACAAAAGGATGGCACACTTCAGGGTCAGATGCTACCGGTTCTATTATTAGTCTACAATGTTTTTTTAATGACAGATGGATCAGACCATGACATGATTGATTTTTGACATTTTAAAAATAATAATTACAACATATTTACATAGAACTTAATAGTTATAAAGAACTTAGTTGATCCTTACCAGGTTTAAAAAGGTATGTAGAGTCAATATAGTGATGTACATTTTGCAGAATAGGAAATTGGGTCCTTAATGTCTTTAATGATCTATATTTAAATCACAGAGGTAGCTCTGTGTCACAATGAATAGAAAACTAGACTTGGAATCAGGAAAATGTGAATACAAATCCAACTTCAAAGACTTATCACTTATAAGTGGTCTGCTTCACTTTATTCTTCTGTAAAATGGAGGAGTTGTTGTGAGGATAAATGATAATATTTGTAAAGCACTTTGTGAACTTTAAAAGTGTTATATAAATGCTAGCTGTTATCAAGTATTGATGTAGTGGCTTGCCCAAGGAAGTAGAACTAGGTTATAGGACTCTTATCTGCAGCACAGAGAGTAAGTATTGGCTAAGACTCTGGTGGGCATGGGGGATTCTCTTGTTTAATAACATCCTCTGAGCCACAATGTTGGACTTGCAAGTGGATTGATGAGAAATATTGAAGTTCTCATTCTGATTCCTATTCTGATTGAATTCTTCATTTATGGAATCCTTGGCTTTCATTTGTAGTCATGCTGCCTGTGTCTCCTTTATCAGATTCTGACTCAGCCATTCCTGTTTCAACTTTGAACAGATTTTCTGTTATGAAACAAGTGCCAGAAATAGATGAAATATCATCTCCCTCTGAACCACCCAACAACAATATGGCCACATCCACACATGCTCGAACATGGTAACCATTTAATGGTATATTCAGGATGTAAACTATGTTGTCTGCCTTCTAGTGCTTTTTCAGTATACAAGTTACCTTAGTTTAATGCATCACACAACAATTATGATACCCTTGACCACAATTATAGCTTTAATCACATGGCCTTTTATAAACTTCAGGGACTTGCCCCATCTATCATTTCATATCTCTCTTATCTTCAAAATCTTTAACTTGGCCCCTTCCACCTTTCCTACAAATAGATTCTGTTTTCGTCCTATGAAAAAAGTGAATAAATAGATAAAAATAAATAAAAGCATCTCTTGATTCATCATGTTGTCAAGTTATTGTATTATATCTCTTCCCATTTCCATTAATCTAAGGGAAAAAAAGTTACATGTGAAATCTCATCTGCCTCAATATACTTTTACTTTGTAACCTCTTGAATTCTGACTTGTGACTCCATTAATCTACTAAAATTGTTTTCCCTCTCAAGGTCCTTAGTGTCAACTTAATTTAAAGTCATTTTACCCCCATCCTCATCTTTTCACTATTTGAAGCTGTTAGCTAACCCTTTCCTACTGTATATCGATTCCTCTCTCTACTTCAACAAACTTTCCAACATACAACAACAAAAAAGTTCCTATTTAAGTAATCTCTCTTTTCTCATCTCTTTTACTGATTTACCATGTTTCTTTTCTGTTGTTGTTTAGTTATGTCCAACTCTTTATGAAAATATTTGGGGTTTTCTTGGCAAAGATATTAAAATGATTTGCCATTTCCTTATCCATCTAAATTTATAGATGAGGAAACTGAGGAAAAGAGGGTTAAGTGACTTGCCTAGGGTCACACAGTTAAGTATCTAAGTCCATATTTTAATTCAGGTGTTCCTGACTCCAGGCACAGTGGTCTATCTACTGTGTGTTATGGGAATGGGAATTTAAGATGTTCCCTGCCCCTAGGCCATTTGATAGCCTTAAGTTACTCTGAGAACCTTCCTTGATTTAAAAATATACTCTGACTCCTAATAGGCTGAATGTGGTCACCTGGAGCCTGTGGCAGGAGGTTTGTTTTTCAGGAATGCCCACACCTTGATACCAGTGGGTCAAGAGGGTTGTGACATTCTCTGAGCCAGGAGAAGACTATATATACCCTGATGTGAGGTTTTGTTTTGGGGCTCACTTTGAGAAGAGTTGTGTGATTTGACCAGACAAGACTCTGAGCAGCTGTTGAGTCCCCCACCTTTGAAAACCCAGATGTTGGTGCTTCTCTCTCTGGTAACTGACTAGGTATGGATGTAATGGTCAGACAGTTGGAAGCCTGTCTGCTGATGTTTCTTTGTATCTGTTGTCTGTTTGTAACTTGTTTGTATTCTCTGAAGTTTGGGGTGCTGACCTTTTTCCCCTGAACTAGTTAATGACATATGTTTGATTATAGCAAGATTGTTAACCCATTTTGAGTTGCTTTTCTTTAGAAAAGCAGATCTTAGAACCTGTGTTGGCAGCCACCCTGAATATGCTAGAGTGCTTGCTGCTATACTGTGCCACCTAGTGACCTTCAACCAGCTCCAAAACTTGGCTATCTCTTGAGTATTTATCCTTGTCTCATTTCTGTTTTCTTTATGTTCACACAGTGATTTCATTGTCTCTGAACAGCTAAATTATTTCCCTATGCAAGATGATGTGTTAATATGCAAAAGTCACAGTATCCTCCCCGAATTTCAATCCTCTATTTCCATCAGTCTGACAAACAATTCTGACTGGTTGTTTCATGGTTCCTTTAAAGTGAACATTTTAAAAACACAAATAGTCACCTTTCCCACTACTCTGAATTTCCCTATTTCTGCTTTAACAGAAACAATAATTGAAAGTGACCTCAGTGGTCCTGCCCATGCCTGGGAGAGAATTCACTTCTTTCATCCCTAATAGTGATAATCTACCCTTTACTTATGAACTTCCAGTGAAAGGAAAATTGCTGCCATTGATGCAACCCATTCCACTTTTGGACAGCTCTAATTGTGAGAAAGTTTTCCCCTTACATTGAGCCTAAATCTATCTGCAACTTTTACCCATTGTTTCTTGTTCTTCCTTCTATGGCAAGATAGTACAAGCCTAGATTCTTCTACATTTTAGCTCTTCAGATACTTGAAGAAAGCCAACATGCATATTATAATCCATTTATTCTCTATGCTTAATGTTCTGAATTCCTTATCTTGATCTTTGTATGGCATGATGTGGAGCTAAATATGTTACAGCTAGTTAAAATTATTCCTAACCTCTAGCACACAAGAGTTAAAATCATTTAGCTGGCTTTTGACCTGTAGAAAAGACAGGTCACAGGATTCTCTTGTGGTCTCTATGACTCATTATGTCATCAAAATTTACATTTATTTTGAGGGTTACCTTGCATTGTAGTGTACAAATTTAATTTGGATAAAGTAAAATAATTAAATTTTTTAATCAAAATAATTAAATCTCTTGATTTACATAAAACCTTTTAATATTAAATATACTCTTCTGTTGGGATCATATTCTCTGTCCTATCCACCCCCCTCCCACATTAATAACTTCTCTTTTGGTGGAGTCATTTAACCTATTTAATTTCCCTTAATTTTACTATTTGCCACCTTATATTTCACAATCTTCTCATGTGGACAATAAAAATATTTTTAAAAAATGTACTTTTATGTAGGTATACTATCCTTTGGCAGTTCTCTGAAATGGGTATCCTGCCAGAATGAATGAAATTGGTATGATATGTGATATTGAAGTCATCCTGGATATTATTAATCCCTTTTTAATTACTCACAAACAATTCCTTTAATAATAAGTTGTAGGCTTTTAGCGGACAGTGAAGTTAAGTTTGTCAACCAATGTATTAGAGATTTCACCTCTCCATTTTTAGGACAATATTTGTACTTATCCCCTTCTTTGGAACCTGTCCTTTCTGTAAGTATGTTTTTACAATTGCTGACAGTGACTAAGTAATCATAACTCCCGGCTCTTTTTCAAACCTTGAGACAGACGTGTCTATTCCTGAAATCATTAAATGGAATGTGATGGTTTTCTACCATCTTTTCATGTATCTTGTATTTCAATTCCTAGTTAACTGTTTTTGTTCTCTCCTTCCCAGTCTAAGTTATTGCCTTAGCAAATATACCAGTAATAAATGAGTTATGTAGGATCATAGATTTAGAACTGGAAGGCATCTCAGATAATGTGTACTTTACACTGTGTCTAAGAGAGGTTACTTGACTTTTCAAAGGTCACACATGGGTGATATTTGAGCCCAGGTCCTCTGACTCCATATCTATTCATCTTTCCACTTCCACTAGTTGATTTTCTCTCTTTTAGTAGTTCCACATTTTTACATTGTTATTGTATGGCATACTCAGATCATTAACCTACTTGTTCTTTGATCTACTGATTGCCCCCAAAATAATTTAACATCTTTTTTTTTGTCTTGGTAAGTCATCAGTTTCATTTCATTATGACCTTTAGTTCACTATTCTTAATTGTTGTCATTCTTTTTTTATTCATTAATTATCCACCCCTATTTCTAACTTCCACTTAGGTTTTTCTAAATTGCTCTAGATTCTCCATGTGTATCTTCATTGGTAGTTCTAGAATAGACAAATCTCATTTTCTTGATAGAAGCATTTTCTTAAATTTTTATTTTTTCTTGTATGATTTTGCTTTGCACTTGTGTCATAATAGTACGCTATTAGGGTGGGCTTTTAAGACAGAGCCTGGCTGTTTAGGTTTGTGGGAGACAGAGTTTGAAGGAAACACATTGTTTTCTTCTTGTCCTGATTATGCACAGAAATAAGGTAAATAATTTTGAATGGAGCAGCAATAAAGGTAACACATAATGAGGAAGGAGATGTAATGTGAGAAAGAATCAGAGCAACCAGTGCATTCATACACCAGGGCAGACTGTAGAGTTTTAACCCAAGTACAAGGATTTTCTGATCTATGGTGGACTTTTCCTTGGCCGAGGAACCAGTAAGAAGATAAAATCACTTCCAGAAAGTTAAGTACCACAGGGGGAGAGACTGTTAGATTGGAGACAGGAAGAACTGACTTCAGATCATGTCTTGGAGACTTACTAGCTTTGTGACTCTGGGCAACTTACAAAACTTCCCTTCATTTTAGTTTCCTGATCTATAAAATTCAGGGAAGTATAGCACCCATGTGAAAAGGTTGTTTTTCTCTATTCCCTCTGAATCTGTAATTTCTGATAGGCTTAAGGTATTAGTATCTCAGAATTATTTCATTTTGTCATTCTATAAATCAATAGTTATATTTGAGTCTAACAGTGGCCATTTCCAGGGCACTACGGGGGGGGGGGGGAAGGAAAGGGGGATTTGGGAGGAAAGAGGCAGGAGGGAGAAAAAAGGAAAAAAGAAAGTTACATGGTAACTTCACTATTTTTTTTAAAGAATAGAAAGTTATACATAATAGATTTACAGTTTCATGTACAGTCATTTTTTAAAAAGTTCTACT
>NW_027187341.1:3136279-3190442 GCF_028583685.1 Petaurus breviceps papuanus | reverse complement strand
TGTGGAATTGCTTGTTTTATTTAATAAATTAAAAATAAAAGTAAAAGTAAAAAAAGGTAATTTAGAGAATTTTTACGTGACTATAAATAGCTTTGATTTCTTCTGGAAACTGCCTATTTATTCCTTTTATGAATTGGGGAATGGCTCTTATTTTCATAAATTTGATTTCAGTTATATACTAAGTATATATTTGAGAAATTTGCTATATTTTTAACAATATTTCATTGTCTATGGTATCTTTTAGTATAATGTGGTTTCTCTGATTATATTTTTAACTGTTTCTATTTTTGCTTTTGTTTTGTCTGAGATCATGATTGCTGCTCCTGAATTTTTTTAACTTCACCTGAAGCATATTAGACTCTGCTCCAGTCCATTTAATCCTGTGTGTCTTTCTGTTTTCAAGTATGTGTCTTATAAACAATATATTGTTAGATTATGGCTTCTAATTCTATCTGCTCTCTGCTTCCATTTTATGAGTGAGCTCATTCCATTAACATTCACATTTATGATTATTGTTTCTTCATCTCTCTCTTTTTATTCTATCCCTCCTCAAGAAGTCTATTTTACTTCTAATCACTGCCTTCCTTAATCTACCCTCTCTTTTGTCATCCCATTCCTTTCTCTTATTTCCTTCTCCTATTTTCCTACTGACTATGTTATATCTCTATACATAATTGAGTGTGTGTGTGTGTGTGTGTGTATTCTTCCCTCTTTGAATCAATTCTGATGAGAGTGAGGTTAAAGCATTGCTCACCACACTCACCTCTGCTTTCTCCTCCACCATAAAAGATCTTTCTTGTGCATTGCTTTTATGTGAGATGATTATCTCCATTCGACATTTCCCTTTCTCCTTCTCCCAGACCATCCCTCTTCCTCTTTCCTTATTTTTTCTGAGATAATTACAAACTAGTCAACTTACTCCCATGTCTTCTGTCAATATAAACTCCTTTTAACTGCCCTAATAATGACAAAGTTCTAATGAGTACCATGTATCATCTTCCTATATAAAAATGTAAATAGTTAAATTTTATTGAGCACCTTTCATATTTACCTTTTTGTGCTTTTCTATTGAGTTCTGGTCTTTTCGTCATGAATTCTTTAAAGCCCTCTTATTTTTAACTATCCATTCAGACCACCTCCCCACCCCAAGAAATATTTCACTGAGTTTTACTGGGTAGTTTGTTCTTGATTGCAATCCTATCTCCTTTGCCTTCCAGAATATAATATTCTAAGACATCCCATCCTTTAATGTGGAAATTGCTTAATCTTGTATGATTCTGACTCTGGCTCAACAATATTTGAATTGTTTCTTTTTGACTGTTGAAAGTATTTTCTCTTTGCCCTTGGAACTATAGGATTTAATTATAATATTCCAGGAGCTTTAATTTTGGTATCTCTTTCATGATGTGATCTGTGAATTTCTTTACTTTCTATTTTACCCTCTGAATCTAAGATGTCAAGGCATTTTTTTCTAGATAATTTATTACAATATGTTTTATAGTTTTTAAAATCATAACATTTAGATGGTCAAACAATTTTTAAATTATCTCTCCCCAATCTCTTTTTCAGGTTAGATCTTTCCTTTAATAAAATATTTCTCATTTTCTCCTACTTTTTTTTTTTCATTCTTTTGACTTTGATTTATTGTTTCTTTATGTCTTGTGGAATCATTAGTTTCCACTTGCCCAATTCTAATTTTCAAAGAATTATTTTCTTCAGTGAGCTTCTGTACCTCTTTTTATATTTGACCAATTCTGCTTTTTAAGGAAGTCTTCTCTCCAGTGAATTTTTGTGCCTTTTTAAACATTTGACTGATTCTGTTTTTTAAAGTATTTTCTTTACTGATTTTTTGTGCTTCTTTTATCAAACTTTTAATTCTCTATTCATAATTTTCTTGTACCATTGTCATTTATTTTCTCATTTTTCCTCTACCACCCATCTTTTTTCTTTAGCTCTTCTAGGAATTCTTATTGTTTTATATCCAGTTTGCATTTTTCTTTGAGGCTTAGCTTTTAGTTCTTTTTATGATGTTGTCTTCTTTTGAGTTTGTGTCTTGATCTTGCTTGTCATCATAGTAGATTTTTATGGCCTGGTTATTTTTGTTTGCTTACTTACTTTTCTATACTATTTTTTTACTTTGAACTTTATATTAAAATTGGACACCGTTTAACTGGGTTTTGAGAGGCACTTTCCCCAGTTTCAAGATTTTTTGTGTTGCTGTTTTCAAACAGCTTGTGTAAGGTTGTGTAAGCCTTCTGTGCTTTCAAGGTAGTATGATATGGAAAATAGTGTGTCACTGATGCCCTGGCCTATTCTTTTTTCTTTACTCAGGAAGGAAACTTACTCCCCTGCAGCCTCAAGTATTAGCACTTTGCTTTGCTTTTCCCATTGACCTGGAACTGTAAGTAGGCAACAGAATTGTCCAAGAGTGCACAGGTCTGTGCCCAGAGTCAAATAAGGGTTCCCCATAATCTCTTTTGGATCAGATATCTAATTCCCTTACCAGTCCAAAGCTTTTGCTACAGTTGTCATAGCTACATCAAAGGCTAACCACTGGTGTTGTCACCATGTGCACTCTTCCCTGGCCACCAACACAGTGTCATGGACCTCTCCTTTGGATTTCCTAAGTTGTTTTGGGTATGGAACATGTCTCACCCCAACCTTTTGATGTCTATGCTGCTCTGGAATTTGATTTGAGATGTTTTTTTTAATTGTTTGGGGGAAATGTTAGTAGAGTTTGGCTGAGTTGCTGCCTCTATTCCGCCATCTTGGCTCTGCCTCCTCATAAGAAGTATTATTAAAAGCAAGACCAATATAGAAAAAATCAAATTTGGTTTAATTGCTTATGTGTGTTCCTAAATAGGATCAGGGGCTATAGGAGGGGAAAACAATGCTTGATGTTGGTATATGCAGAGACAAAATAAACCATGAATTATAGACTCATGTATCCTTAGTCCCTTCTACCTCCCTCCTCTACAATCTATAGAGGTGCAATTGTGGGTGAACTAGTTCCCTTGTGAAAAGAGAAAAATTATTACTAGGACTGGCTGATGATGGCTACATTCAAAAGGTGAAAGACATCTCAGCCAGTGTAGTACTTCAGAAATCCATGGAAACATAGGTGGACATAGTAACATCCTAGATATCATTGCTTAGAACCATTTGAAATCTCTAAAATCTAGATGTGCTTAACACTATGTCTAAGCTTATGTCTTTTATTGATTCTACTATTGAATGTTCATTTCCCCTAAAGCTCTTTTCATTTTTACCTCACCATCCATTTTCTGCTGGTTATTCAGAACCAAGTATAGAATAGAAATTTCTCAACCTCTTGAAGAATTATCATTAAGGTAAGTAAAATACTTTGAGATCAGAATATGACCCCAATCTTCTCACTTGCCCAGGCTTGAAAACTCAGAATAATCTTTCACTCACTCCTTTCCCTCAGTTCTATAGTTACAATGGCCTATTGATTCTACCTCCAGACTATTTCCCATATTAATAACCTCTACACTCAAACTGTCACCAACCCAGTTTTGGTCTTTTCATCAGGACTATTATAACTTTTTCCTAATTGATCTTCTTGCTTTCAGTCCCTTTTCTCTCCAACCTATTCCTTTAAGCAGTTTTCAACATATTTTTTTTTCAAATGCACGTATTTGACCCTGTTGTTTGTTCCCCACCTCAGAAAGCTTCAGGGGCTCCCAATTACCTGAACTTTGTCTTAGCTTGGAATTTATGGCCTCTATAAACTGGGTCCCACTATCCCTTTCAACTTTTTTTCATGTTGCTTCCCCTCAAGCACTGCTATATTAGAATATAACACGGAATACTAGCTACTTCCAAATATTGCTTATCACCTTTTGACTTTGCTTGATCTCACAATCTTTCACCTTCCCATACCCCATGCTCCCATTTACTCCCTCAGCATGCAGCTCTTGAAGCTTTTGACATCTTTTAAGACTCAGCTCAAGGGCCATGCTATGAAGTCTTCCCTTACAACTTCAACTTTTTTCTTCTTGATTATATATAATTAGACTTAAGACTTCACTGCCCAATACAAGTATATTTTATATACTTGTATAAACATATTGTATATGATGTTAGCATTTATTAGCCTTTGCTATGCTGAGGGGATGAGATGCTTGCCATCTTCTCTTACATGGGTCTTTTCTGCTTTGGATCCAGGTGTGTGGATCCTTGTTTACAAGGATCAATTCTGAACAAAAACTTGGCCTCTAAATGGAAGGGTTAGTGAACCTTTTCTCAAACCCTTTGACTCATTACATCCCCCCATGACAAATTGGGAGAAATTATTTAAAGTTAAAGTGTGGCCCCTCTCTAGAGTGTTCTCAAAGTGGAAAGTTGAAAGATGCTCTATAAGAATTATATATGGGGAAATATATATTGCCTGTACACAAAAGCAATGCTAAACCCCAAACACCAGCAGTCATTGACAGTAACACTTTAAACAAAACCCAGCAATTAATTTATAAAATATTATGATTAATATATTTTTCAAAAATAATATTTAAAAGTTAAATAACACTGTTTTGTAACCTAGGCTGTAACACTTGACCATTTTGTGAGATGTTATTTAGAAGTGACTCTCCAAATTGGTGAAATGAATGATGACACTTCCTGCCTGCATGAGGAATGGAATTGTCATGGAGGTTGGAAAAGAGATACATTTTTCATTCACAAGTCCCTCATTTCCACATTTCTTCCCTACTCAAGGGAATTTCCCTTCAGTGAAATCAAGACTTTTCATTTGGTTGAACTAAATCATTCCTAATGGGAGAACTTATTCATTCAGTGTATTTTCTTTATATTATAATGTATATAACTTTTCTGATTGCTGTTTACTAATAGCTTAGATAAATGGGTTTACTCACTATTTTTTGTGATCTTTTGTGTAACTAGATTTTGGTGGGAAGGAATTGAGCCTGTGAGTATAAAATTGGGATTATCCTTTTACTTTTAAGGGATATTGACCAAAAAAGTGTCTTGAACATAAAAAATTATGACACTAAACCAGAAATATTTAGATGGGCAGATGAAATAATTCTCTTCTAAGAGTCTTTCAGTCTCTCTGTCTCTGTCTGTCTCTCTCTCTCTGTGTCACTGAAAATTGCCTGCCTGTTAGCCCTTCTCCTGTCCCCTAACAGGCATCAAACAAAATTTGCTAGTGAAATTTGAGCAAGATTCCATAAATAAGTATTAATGCTTCCATAAAAGCTGTACTGAGACAATCCATGTAAACATACAACATCTTTAATGGACAGCACACACTATCAACCTTAAATTTGTACTAAGTGACTCCACCCTCCATGCATTCTTGCAAGTAAAGCTCAGGTTCATTTCAGCTTTTTTTTTTTTGGAGGAGGGAATGCAAGACCATTAGGGTTAAGTGATTTGCTCAAGGTACCATAGCTAGTTAAGTGTCAAGTGTCTGAGGTCAGATTTGAACTCAGGTCCTCTTGACTCCAAGTCCGGTGCTCTATTTACAATGCCACCTAGCTGCCCCTCAGCTTTTTATTAGTTGTCTTGTTTCCAGTCACATTTAGGTGCTAGACTGTCGGTATCTACATGTAAGAGTCATGAGGTTCACTCTGACACAGAAATTTTCCAAAGTCTAGCTAAGTATTACTGGTTGCTGCTGTTGTTGTTATTTAGTCATTTTTTCAGTCATGTCTGACTTTTTGTTACCCCAATTGGGGTTTCCTTGGTAAATATACTAAAGTCAATTGTCATTTCCTTGTGCAACTATTCTACAGATGAGGAAAATGAGGCAAACAGGGTTAAATGACTTGTCCGGGGCTGCAGTTAGCAAGTATATGAAGATGAATCTTCCTTACTTGAGGCCTGGCATTCTATGTACTGTGCCACCTAGCTATTGTAGCTGCCTCTAATAAGCCAAAAAACAAACAAAAAAATGAAACAAAATGGAGGAGGCAACCAGACTCATACTCAAGATCACCTCCTTTATGCCCCTGATCTATCTGCTATATGAAATAAAAATGACCAGCTTATACCCACAGCACTTCCATGAGCCATTTGGAGGGAGCAAACATGATCAGCAGATGGGAAAGACAGTGACAATTGAGTGCCGGTCATTGTCCTTTAAATGAACCATCAACTAAGTATGTCTTCTTGTTGAGTTTCCAAAAAACAGATTGCTTTATCATATCTATAGTACCCTTTTTTCTGATTTTAGGATTATGTTTTTCAGCATTTAGTCACACATGGTAGACTGAAAGCATCCAAGAGCTTTTTCATTATTAAAGCTCCAATTTAACCCTTGTGCTCAGTCAGAACCTAACAGGGAAACTGTGAATTCTCTGAGTAACATGCTGTTAATGTAAATATGTCTACTGCATATGTAGTATATTTTACATTTTGCTTTTTGAACTAAATTGTATTTTTAAAAAGCCCTTATAAAATGTGCATAGTCATAGATAAGAAATTTCATATTGGCCACATCAAAGAATGTATGTTTTTTCTGGGGACTTAGTTCATCAACTCTCAGTCAAGTTTTAGGTAGCATTCTTCATCATTGGTCTTATGGAATGATTACTGATCATTGAGTTGTCAGAGTTTTTATTATTTCAAAATTGTTTATTTGTACAATGTTGCCATATTATGATCTTTTTTGTTTCATCTCACTCCATTTTGTACCTGTTAATGCTAATTTTCCCAGATTTATCTGAAATTATCTTCTTCATCTTTTCTTACCATTCCATAATGGAATTTCATTCTATTATGTACATATTCAGTGGGAAAAAGAGGTGATGATTTGAAAAGCCTATTGCGGAAGTTAGAAGTTGGGTCTTGAAAAAGCTAGAGAAAGCAAAAAACAGAGGTGAGGAAGAAAAAATATTTCAAAGATTTGGAGTCAGGAAATGAATTTCTCATGAGTGAAATTCAACAAAAATATACTGTCACATGTTTTTCAAGAAAGATAATAGTTTATTAGTAGGGGTGCTAGCTACTTATAAAGCAAATCAATGGATGTCTCAAGACCTCTGATGTCTGAAAGACCCCTAGCAGAAGGACAACTACCTTTATAATAGTTTGGGGGGATTACAGAAAAAAAGACTGGAATAGATTCAGAGAGGAAATAATATAATTTTTATAGGTTTGGTGATATCATAGGGCTGAGGACAACATGATTAGTTACATAGCTGAAGCTTGGGGAGCAATATGATTGTTTGGAAGTAGGGAATAAGGGGTTGACATTCACCTTCTACTTCTTTCTTGTGACTAAGAAATGTTATTGATTGAGTCCACTTGAAAGATGAAACCAGACTTCTTTAGACAGCAAACTAGATATTCTTAAAGGATAGCTTGGTGGTATAAAGTTATGAGGCTAGATTCCCTGGTGTCCACCCATATCTCTCAAAGATATCAGATATTTCCTAAATCAAGAATAAAACAATGATTAACAGGACGTCTGGTTTCTAAACATAACTCATTATAGGCCAGCTGAATTTCTGTACTAAGTTCAGAGACAAAGAACCATGACTTAGGCAGTTACAGGAAAAAAATTAATTAACTGTAAATAGGATCAACAAAAATGAAACAGAATATAGATTAACTTATCTTCTTAGATTGAAGTGAATCAGTAGTAGCAAAAGGTAAGTGTCTTGGGGTCATTAAGTATGTGGAAGGGCATAACGTGTAATATGACTGGAAATCCACAGAGAGGACATATTTTGAAGAATTTTAAAAGTTGAGGAGAGAGTCATATTTGATGCTAGAGTAAGCACTTTGGATTTAATGAATAGTGTGTGTTTGTGTGTGTATGTGTGTATGTGTTTGTGCATAACAAGTTTAGACCAGTACTCTTTGAAGATGACTTTGGTAAATGGATGGAGAGTAGCCTAGAGTAAGGAGACATGTGAGGCAGGGAGACCAAAAGGAAGGTTTTTGTAATAGTCAAGTTGTGTGATGATGAGGGCCTGTACCAGGGTGGTAGCTATATAAATGAAGAGAAGGGGAAATATAAGAGATGATGCAACAGTAGAAACAACATGGGGTAAGTGCAAGTGAAGAGGTGAGGATAACACCAATGTTGTGAGCCTGTTTGACTGAGAGAATATTGGTGCCCTTGATAGTAAGAAAATTTATAAGAAAGGAGAGTGTGGGGGTGATAAAGATAATTAGTTCTATTTTGGATATGTTCATTTTGAAATATGTACAAGAAATTCAATTTGACATGTCCAATACAAAATTGATAATTAGAGACTGAAGTCAGGGATTTGAAAGCTAAATCTAAGAGTTTATATTTTATCCTGAATGTAATAGGAAACTACTGGAATTTACTAAGAAGAGGAGTTGAGGAACTTTGTTAGTAAAGTATGGGATGGACAAATATTTTGGAAAGACAAGTACAGAGAAGAATGAAGAGGCTGTTATGATACCCTAGGTTAATAGGCCTATATGACCTGCTTTGAAACCAAGTCCCATGAGCTTAAGTCACATGGAACCTGTGGTGGGAGGAGCTTGCTGAACACATGGAGTAGGGAGTGGGAGAGTGAGGTGGAGCTGAGAGAGAGAGGAGGCAGAGAGAGGCGGAGCACCTAGCATTAATGAGAGAGGGACATTTTGCTTAAAGGAGCTTTTTTGTGGGGATGCCTGATTGAGGGAAGGCTTGGGGATGGTGGTGACCCAGCATTGTTAATGTGTACCAACTTCTTTATTACCGTGGTGGGTTTGGTTTCTGGTATGTGAATAAATATCTTAGTTTTGTCTTCAAAAAAAAGAGTCTGTTATATCTTGCAATTCAAACCTGGAAAAAGGCCTGCATATTCATAGGAGTAGCTGTGGATATCATATGAGAAATACATATACACATATATGCATATATAGATATCAATATAGATAGATATAGATATATATACCTATGCATGCACATATGTACATGTATACATATACATGCATAACCATATACATGTGTGTATGCCATTGGTATAGAGATCAGAGTTATACTTGTGATCGCTTGTAAGTTTTCCAAGATATTATAGAGGGAGAAGTGGAAAGGACCTGGGACAGATGTCCAACCAACAAAGGATGAAAAACTTGCTAGCTAACGGAGCATCCCATTCTAGTTTTAGACAATTCTACTTTATTGTGTCTGTTCTTTTGTTTATGTCTCCAAATTACTTGCTTGGCATCTTTTAAGTCCTCTAAAATTATGGCACTGAGGCAATAAACTAAGGAATCAGACTAAGCAAATTACTCCAAACCTTATGTCCTGAGTATATGCTAGTATTGATTTAGTATTAGTGACAGAGGTTCAGATTATGTAAACATAAGGGTCTCATGTTATCTAGAGTAAGCCTGAAAAAGTTAAATCGGTGGCTCTTCTTGGAAGCCTTGTCCCTTCATGTGATCAATTAGGGGTTTAAATATATCTTAGGGAAAGTATAAGATAGGTGCAAGAACTTTTAAGAGCCTCACATAAGCCATATTACACCAAAGAATTTAAGAATGAAACTAGAAAGATCAAAACAAGAAAAACTGGAAAAGTTGAAAGATCTTTATAACAAGCTGTTTTTCCATCAAAGATAAGATGGTTCAGCGGTCTGGTGTGATGCGTGAGGAAGTAAAAATTGAATTACAGAAAGTAAAGATCAGAAGAACTGCTTAACTAAGACCAAGTATAAACAGAGGAGTCCTGTACGAAGAATAGCACAATTTTGAGGGTATTGAGGGCTTCTATTCTCAATATAGTTAAAGGAGTAGAAGATACTAAAGGTTGAGAACAATCATAAAACTCATTTTTGCCTCTAAAAAGAAAAAATGATTAAAATATTAATAGCATCTACTTTACAGAGTAGTGATTACAAAATGAGTTATTTGTAAAATGCTTTGTAAATTTTTTTTACTATAAAATGCTTTATTAACTTCTGATTTACATCATTCATTTCACCAGATTTTGAGTTACAAATTTTCTCTCCATATTTCCCCTACCCACCACCCCAAAATAGCAGTCCCACAGGATATCCCTCCTCCAATCTGCTCTCTCCCATATTTTCTCCCATAACCCTTTCTACTTTTCCAGTGGATCTCTTTGCCCCAGTGCCTGTATATCTTATTTCCCAATTACATGTAAAATAGTATTAATAATAGTATATATATATATATATGTATATATATATATATATACACACACATATAAAACTTTGAATTCCAGATTCATTCCCTTCCTCCCTTGTCGCCCACCCTTACTGGGAAGATAAGCAGTTCAGTATAGGTTGTACATGTGTGGCTAGTGCAAAACAATAACATAGTAGATATATTGTAATCTAATTAATTTAAAATTTTTTAAATAAATAAGTGCTAGTTATTATTATTAATTACCACATAAATCCACATGCCTTACTTCCCATCTTTACAATTTTTAAAAAATGAGAACACCTGAGTCCAAGAGCAAGGAGAGAAGCAGGTTTGCATAAATGATACTCTGTGGCAGACTACATTTTTGTAGCCAGACAATTGACTGGAGGGTACAGAGAATATGAGTTCCAAGTGTGATTATTTTAAATTGAATATGAAAAAGCATTTCATTTGACAGACCAAAATGTCACCTGAAAGGTTCTCCTCCAACAAGGTATATTTCCTACATGTAATGTAAAAATCCTCCAATATTTTTTAAAGAGTTAACAACTTAAAAAATTAATTAAAATTAATTTTTTTTAAAAAAACTGACTCTGATTTATTAATATCAAGTGAGGGTTAAAACAGAATGACAACACTCACTAAAGATCTTTGCCGTTGTTGTAGAAGTTATCAAGATGAGAGTCCAAAAGGAAGAGAGATTTTTCATATTCATACATGGCGAAAACCTACAGACTCCCCTCTTTAACAGTTTACATTGGGTTGATATTATTGTAAAGAAATAGATATAAATGATATATATATATTCACACACATATACACATAGATGAACAGATAGATGGTAGATAATATATAGATAGATAGATACACAGAGCAAAACATAAATACAGAGATGCACAAACAGATGCAAGGATTCCCTGATCAGTCTGGTGGTGGTGGTGGTGGTGTGTGTGTGTGTGTGTGTGTGTGTAGGCTGTTTTGCTCAGATTTAGAATTTAATCTTAGCTAATTTAGCTTCCTTCCCACCAAGCACTTATGACACAAAAGATAATCATGGAGAGTGAGTAAATATATTTATCAAAGCAAATAGTAAAATGGTAATAGAAGAAAGCATAAATATTAGTTTTAGCAAAAGAACACCCAAAAGTCATGGGGCTCTGCAACTGGAACAGGGTGTACATAGGAAAAAATGAAATTACAATCCATATGGTAAAGAAAATAACCTCCCTTGAGTCTCTCCACTCTTAGCAGTTCCTGCTGGTGCAGATTCTAGCAATCAAAGGACAAGTTGAAGTAAAAGATTGTTCCTTCCCACATGCTACAAAGGGCCCATCCTCCATTCAAATTCATGCCTTCTTCCCTTTCATGACTCATTTATTTTTCTTCCTCACTTCACCTTTCTCTCTCGGAAGTCTCTCAGTTATTCAGGAATCATATTTCCCTGCAGATACACAGCATCATAAGATTGTCCTTCAGGGTATTGTCAAGTTCACATTCTAGTTAGGGTGTGCTGTGCTATAATTGCTCAAAAAATTTCAGGTTAACTAGTAACATAGAAGAATAGTAATAAGAATAATTGGATGAAGAATGCTCAATTGCCAGGCCATCATATGGATATGATGTATCATTGTTTGTATTTTGGAGAGTCAGTGAAATGGATAAGGAACTGGCTCCAGAATTAAAGAGAAGGAAGTGATTACTGGGTTTAATTCATTTGTGAAATTGTTTAGAGCTTTTAATGACCCCTGAAACATAGGTTGATCTTTTTAAGATCAATTTTTTCCCAGCGATGCGATATGACAACTGCCATGGAATGGTATAGTGGCTAAAATATTGAAGTGACAAGTCACACAAAGGGCAACAGATAGGTGCATGATAAACATAACTAGGCAGCATCATTATGCCAAAGAATCACAAAGGGGAAGCATCATAAGTAGTTTTGTCACAGAAATGTATGACCAGAGAAAGATGTAGTCCAATAAGGTAGAGAAAAAGCTAGGAATGAAGAGTCTCATGCTCCATTTTAACTAGACAATATTTAGTTTCTGTTTTCTTGACTATTTTTATGCATTTGGCACTCCCAGTTCAGCTTTCCATGGTTTTCCTATTGTCTGGTGGATCTGTCCATTCATTTCTCTCTCTCTTTCCATCTATCTACCTGTTGTATATATGTGGGTATGCATGTGTGTATATGTGTGAATGTATATATGCATGTGTATGTATGTGTGTACTGTGTGTATGTGTGTATGTATGTATATGGAATACCAAGATGTTTAGTCCAAGTTTGGGATGGTGAAAACATGGGAGGAGAATAGAAGAAAGGAATATAAATGTGTGTACATATATACACACATACACATATGTATATACACATGCATATGTGTATGTATATATGTATGCATGTATAAACATATATATATTAATATTCCTTTCTTCTATTCTCTTCCCATGTCTTCACCATCCCAAACTTGGACCAACCCTCTTGGTATTCCTCCCATAATACCTACATATCCTCAGTGCTACACATTTTTTCATGCTGCATTAAAAAATAATCTCCAATATCACTACCCACTGAAATGCTGCGTTCTTTGCTCACCCTAAAAATGAGTGCTTTTTCGCTCTGTATCACTATATTGGGAAGGAATGGTGTCATGGTGGATAGTGGACTTCAAGTCAGGACACCTGGGATCTAATCCTAACTTAGATACTTACTGGCAGTGTGGTCAAGAAGTCATTTATACTCTCAAAGCTTCAGTCTTCTCATCTATAAAATGAGAATTCAGTGACCCATGCGGTAACTTCCAGTTTTAAATCAGTAATCTTTAGTGCAGTACTTAACATTTATCCCTGTTAAATTTCATTTTATTTGATTCGGCTCAATATTCTAGTCTGCCCAAATTTCTTTGAACTCTGTCATCCGGTACATGATCTAATCCTTTCTACTGGCAAAATTTATGAGCATGCCAACCATATCAGGCCAGAGATTACAGGGCAGCTAAAATTCCACTTAGATTGGAATATAACATGCATGAGAAAGAATGATAGGAAATGTTTGGAAAGGTAGTTGGGAGTCAAGTTGTGGGAAAACTTACATGAAAAATTTGAGTTTGTATCTATACCTTTGTTTATTTATTGTATATAGCTGGATAGACTGACAAATGGATATATCAATAAATAAATCTGTGAATAAATAAGTGAATACATATATGAATATATTTATGAATGAAGCCTGACAAGTTCAACTTTTTTTAATCTCAATTCTCATAATTCTCCTTATAGTTGTATCCTATCTCAAGGTCTGCAAAGTCCTTTACTTGTATCAACCCTGTGAACTAGGTAGTACAAGTATTTTTATCCTCATTTTCTAAGACTCAGAGAGATTAAGTAACTCATGTGTAGCCATACATCTAGTAAATATATGAGGCAGGATTTAAAGTCATCCCTCTTTATTCTCTTCACAAAACTTTAAGGAATGTGATTTTGTTTTGCTTTCCTTTAACTTTTCTCATAGGAACTCAAAGTACAAAGTGTTGCAAAAGCATCTTAATCTCACTGGAGATATGCGAAGAGTTATTACAATTCTGACTTTCTAGTAGTCCTTCTCTGTGCATCACCCAAGTATCCCTGGTACTGTCCTGATACAAAGACAAACTGCCATTGGGTATCATCTCCTCCACCTTCCCTTAAAGGAGATACTTAAGGATGAGGTATTGTCTTGTATGCCATTCCTGCTCAGTGGTCTCAGCGCTAAGAAGTCTGTACTGCCATAATGTAGTATGCAAATTATTTGGTCCAGCAATATTTTTGATATATTCCTGTAGGGTTGAGACTGTTTTTGTATTTCATAACTCATTACTATATGTTAAATATTATGTCCTTTGGTATAAATACTATTTGAGATATGTGGGGGGGAGGGGAAGTAGTGAATTCACTGAATCTTTTGATAGTGTCCACAATCCCATTGAGATTATATTTTTTTCATGAATGTAATTGGTTTATCTACTTATCCTATAGATCTGTGGTTCTCAAGCTATACTCAGAGACTGTTGGATGGAAGGGGCTGTGTAATTATTGACAAGGATACATATTAAGATATGTTTTCAGAGGCAACATTATAGAGTAACTTAAGTATTGGTCTCAGATTATAGAACACTAACAATCAGATCTTGCCTCTGAAACTCATTAAACTTATGATCACAAGTAAGTCACTTATGGTTTGAGACTCAATTTTATCTTTCCTAACACATGGTTAATAACAGTGGCGATACCTCAAAAGATTGTTGTAATAATGCATATAACATACCTTGTAAACTATAATATGATACCACCATCAATAATTATTCTAAATACTGAATATATTTACTGTATATTAATAATAAAAATTCTTTATTGTGGTGAGTCCATAAAAATATTTTGGTATAAAACAAGATTCCCCCCCCCAAAAAAAAAACATTAGCCATCACTGATGTACATGGAATCCTATTCTGTTTAAACCGATCCATAGGTGATGGCTATGCATTTAGGTGCTTAACCAAAGTCCCTTGTTTACCATCCAATTTGATATTCAGGCATTGTGTTGTAATGAAAAGAAGATCATACTAGGCAGTTTCATGAGAAAGCTGAATTGTACAAGAAAGGCATTCCTTAATAACACCGAAACAAGAGGAATGCCTGTGTTCCTCAAGCTGCTACCTGTAGTGTAGGTCACATTAAAATGAAATGAGTTTTTATCACTTCCCAACTGAACTTGTTACTCCATTAAGGTAGATCAAATTGCTTATCTTGACAAAGATTGATTACCAATTAACTCTAGCATAAGCCGACAGAAATGAAGGGATGGAAAATGCCTTGAAGTTTATTGAGACATCTTTATTAAATACAGAGGTCTCTGGCATAAATACTCCCAGGAAGAATTGTTTTCAAAAATGTTTTAGAAGCCACACAGGATGTTAATATGATCCTGACAAAATCAGAAATCTCAGAAGCTCTGTAGGGAAAATTAAGGTGACCTTGCAAATAGGCTATATAGAAAACATTTGCTGAAACAGATTCCTTGACATTCTTTATGTCTTTCATGATTTGATGTCAAGTTACATCCAGTAAAATGAAACTGTATGAACAGCCATCCTTCAAATATTAAGTTCCATCATTTTTTCCTGCCTCCCAGGGCATGAAATAGCTACCTACCACTTGCTGTTTGCATGTTACTTTGTCAGGTTGCAAGTACAGATTGGATACTCTCCAACTTTCACAGCACACCAAACTTTATTACATCTCTCCTAGTCCTCAGATAACTATGGCTGCCCTACACTGGTCTAATAGCATTAGCAAAAAACATTAACATTAAACATTTCCAGGACTTGATTTGTTTTAAGTTTCCTCCACATGTTTGGTAGAGCTTTCCTGAAATGGCAGCCTTTAGGACTGGTCGTATGCCTCCCAGGAGAGAGTTCGTGAAGCATCTGCGACCTAAATTATATTGGCTCCACCAGAACCCTGCCCTTTACAAAATAATTGTCTGATACAAGTCTACTTGGTTTTATCAAACAAGTACTTCTGCTTTCCTAAACCTTTGAAAATGGCAAGAGGACTGCAGTCCTGGAAAAAAAAATGTAGTTATTACAGGTCCAGAAGTCTGTTATAATGCTTTATAAACTCCACATCTCCATGCTATTCAAATTCTTCAAAATAAAAAGCAAAATATATGCATGCTTATACACACACACACACACACACACACTTATGGGAAAGAGGAGGAGGGTGTCTCAGTGATTTCACTGGTGTAGAGTATGCCCTCTACCAAAGTTGTTAGTGACTGTTCTATACTCACTTAAAAAAAAATGCTATTAATGTCTTTGATTATTACATCACCTTTCTAATCCCAATATATTCTTCCCCTAAACTAAGTAGAAAGACTTTTTTTGTAACAAAGAATAAAAAAGAAAGGAAAAAAAATCAGTGCAAAATAATCAATCAATACACCAATCAAATCTGACAATATGTCTTGTACTAAACTCATAGTCCCACAATTCTGCAAATAAGAAAAGAGGCACCATTTCCCAACTCTCTTTTCTCAGACTTCTCAATTATAATTACAAAGCATTCACTTTCATTTGTTGTTGTCATTTTCATTATCATTGCCTTCTTCCTCCTCCTTTTCCTTTTTTTCCTCTTTCTTGTTCCCATTCTCGGAGTTTCTTAGATAGGGTTCTGCCTCTGAAACCACCTGACTGAGTAACTGCACAAGTTATTTAACTTAATTCCTCAGGCAACTCTTTAATAACTATACATTGCAGACAATTTGCTGAATTATTGATATAGGAAGTTTCAATGAAATGAATGATCAATGAAAAATAACAGTAAGTTTGTATATTATATTCCTGGTTCTGATTATTTTTTTCTGCAATGTATAATCTTAAAGAATTTCCTGGATCACTAAGAGGTTAAGTGACATATCCAGGATCTCATTGTGAATACAGGGTAGAGACCTAATTTGAACATGTCTCCAAAGCCAGCTTCCAATCCACTATGCTGTCCTACCTCTCAATAATCATTACATGAAATATCTCAGGTAAAAGTGAGTTTTAAAGCTGAAAATAAGTAACAAAATGCCATAAATGCTTTATATAAGATGAGCAGATGAG
The DNA here is from genome assembly GCF_028583685.1 of Petaurus breviceps papuanus. NCBI lineage: Eukaryota > Metazoa > Chordata > Mammalia > Diprotodontia > Petauridae > Petaurus > Petaurus breviceps. The sequence goes on along the minus strand of NW_027187341.1, from coordinate 3,173,676 downwards.
AGAGTGTCTGACAAGACTTTTCCCCTGCTGCTTGTCTGATGGATGCAAATCAAATTCCTTGACCTTAGGACAGTGATCATAAAATGTAATCAAAGTTCCCAGATCGAAAGAATTGCTAAATGGTTCAGTAGGCAGCTGCTTCCTTGCTATAAAGTATCATGACTGCTAACATAGGTCATGTTTCACGAAAACAAGCTCAGAATCTGGCACTTATAAAAGAAATTTGGTCAAGCTCCCAGGAAGAATAATGGTTGCATTTATATGACATATAACACTGTAGATCTCTAAGCAATTTACAGGTTTTTTTTTAAATCTAATTGCCCTGAGCAACATCCTTGTTAGGTTGTTTTCAGAGGCAGTATTTTTCCTCCTTTTTCACAAATAAAAAGTCTTAAATGTAAGAAGTCTAGTGACTTGCCCAAGGTCACAGGCAAATCATTAACAGAGCTAAAAAATTTTGCCTTTCTCCTCTCTGGCTAGAAACCCAGAACATTTTGAGCCTATAATTAGAAATTAGTCTACTCTTTATAGTGAAAGAAAATAACATTCTACAATTAGGAGAGGAAAAAGTGATCAATTTCCCACTTGGCCATTGCCGGACCCCAGAGATACTCACTGGGGAAAAAAAGATAGAAACATTATACTACATTGCATTGGTACTATAAAATTTCATTGCAGAATCATCGAATCCTGGAGTAGGAAAAGACCTCAGAGGTCATCTAGTCCAGCCTCCCCCATTCATGATAGTCATCCAATTTCTCTTTGATTATTTCCAATGTCAAGTCATATACTAGTACCTCAGGAAGGCTATTCCCTTTGAACAATTTCTAATTATTAGAAACAATTTCCTTGGGGTGGCCAGGTGGCTCAGCGAATAAGAGAACTGGCTCCAGTGTCAGGATGACCTGGGGATCAAATCCGGGCTCAGATAATTAGCACCACACCCAGAAATAACTGGCCGTGTAACCTTGAGCAAGTTACTTAACCCCGATTGCTTAAAAAAAAAAAAAGAAACAATTTCCTTATATCCACTCCTCTCCATTGTAACTTAGATATATTTTGACTTAATTCTACTTTCCACATAAAATAAACCTGAATTCTCTTCCAAATGATTTTTGTTTGTTTTGTATCTAGACTTGCTTTGATTTCATCTATATAGGGCATCTTCTATTCATGCAGATCTTCTGTTCATGCAGATTTACATCTTACCTCTTTTAGTCTTAGAGAACTCTTTAGTTATACTGAGAGTTTAAGGGACTTGACCATTGTCACACAATCAAAATAATTCAGATATATGCTTGAACCTAAATTTATCTAATTTAAAGGCATTCTGATTCAATTTGATGCCAGTTTTAAAAAAATAATTATTTTTAAATATTATATCCATAGCCCTTACCAAATCATGTTGCCTACTTTCTGGTCATCCTTATGTTCCTTGTCTCCCTCTCATCAGAATCTTGCCCACTGCTCCAGAAAGACGGCTCTGATAAGCAGACTTCTGCCTTATCTTACCTGAAAGCAGGTCTCCCCATCACTTTTAGCCATTCCTTAATAACCTTATCCTCTTCTCTAGCTCCTCTTTGTATGTGTTCTTATTTCGTCATAATGTAAGCACCTTTGTATCAGGAAATATACTTATTTGTATCTTCAGCGAATAACATATAATTAGTGCCTAATAAGTGTGTTATGATGCATTCAGAAAGTCATTGTCTTTTTGCATCTATCACAAGCTAAATATTCCCAGTTTCTTCAAGTCTTTCATTCATTTGAATAAGACACATCTACCTGGAGCTTCTGATCATTTCAAGAAAGATTTGGTGAGTATTTATTACTTATAGAACAGGATGATAAGAACAGAAACAATATGTCATCTGACCCTGTCCAGGTTGAAAGTCATGCTATTTTTAAAAAAGCTTACTAAATAAATGAATAACAGAGATAAGTTAAAACAAATGTACTCCCCCTACGCCAAAGTGATTAGGGGTCAGGGAAAAGCCCTGGAAAAGGGCTAGAGATAGAGATTACCAAAAATTAATATGTAGAACTAAGTATTTTTAAACGTTTTAATTAAAGCCAAAGCTTGTCATAATAAGAGATGTCAGGATCTTGTAGCAAAAACGTGTCATAGAAGAGTGGTCAGATAAATGTGCTAGGTTTAAGGAGCTGCTGTAGATGAAACCTGCAATATTTTTGGACTGGTGACTGACCTAGAAAAAAAACCATATAAGAGTGTCTATAGCTGGGGAAGGAAGTAACTTCAGTATTGAAGTTGGATGGCTTCTTTCCATTCACACTCCTGACCGATTTCCCCTGTCTTATTCGTTCCAGTGGTTTTCTGTTTCTTACCTATCTACTTTTGCTTTTTTTTTTTTTTTTTGGTGTTAGCAATTCCAGCCAATCCTCTTTCCTACTCCAGTAAGTAGTATCCATATATCCTTTAATCCCCATCTGTTTCAGAATCCCCCTGAAATTTTGGCCCTGATTTTGATCCTAGTCCCACTTTGGCACGGTGAAGAACATTTAAGAGTAGAAAAAGCATGAGGTGAGGTGGCGAGATCAGAGTTCCAGCCCCAGCTCTGACACCTGTACGTCACAAATACTTTATGCATCAGTTTTTTTCATTTTTAAAATAGTATAGCAATTGAGTATTGATCTTATCTACCTTGCCTAGACTTCATTGAGGAAAGTATTTTGCAAGTAATAAGGTACTATATGTCTTTTTTGTTCTCTCTCTTAACTTATCCATAACCCCTTCTAGAAGATAACCTCACTTTGTTGGAAAGATTAAAAACATATATTGAGAGCTTCCTCTTCTCCCCTCTTCCATATCTCAAAACCACTCAGTTTCATAAGATATTCAGACACTTCTACTTGTGTCATCGATACCATACCCTTCTACATCCTTCGGAATTTTGTTCTATGATTATTCTGTGGCATCTCTCATCTTTAGTCTCTCCTACACTTGTTCCTTGCCCTTTGCCTGCATATATATTCAGGTCTTCATTAATACAAATTCCTTTCCTTCATACCACCTTAAAACAAAACAACATAATCTGCTCAGATAGAACCGAAGCTCCTTGAGGGCATAGACTATTCCATTTCTGTCTTTATATCCACAATTCCTAGCACCCTGCTTACCACTTAATGTTTGTTGCTTGCTTGCTTGCTTGGTCATTCCACATGCTTAATATATAGTAATCTATCTCTTCTGCTTCCCACAGTTCTCTTTTGGAAAAGAGCAGGCTGTACTTGGTGCTTCCATTTCCTCCACCCCTTAAGTGTTTATAGGAAGTAGGCCTGGTATACCTGGGGGTACTATAACATTCATCCCACACTACCCACTAACAATCAGGGTCATAGTTTAACTTTGATTCTCTCCTCTCTTTCATGTATCCCAACAATATTAGTTGTTTTATTTTGTTTCTTTTAATGAACTGATCTGTTTTTATTAAATATGTACTTGTCCCAGGCACTGTACTGGGCATTGAACATACAAAGATAAAATGGGACTGTCCTTATCTCATGGAGCTTGAATTTTTTGGGGGGAGAAAAAAAGTACATATATAAATGAATACAGATACATATTCCCTTGTGACTTTTGACAAGTCATTTAACCTTTCCTGGAATCCATTTCTTTATCTCCAAGATAAAGAGATAGAGTAGATGGCCTCTGAGGAATTGTTCAACCCTAGATGTATGACCAAGATCATTTGGGGAGGGAGCCCACTAGAAGCTGAAGAGAATCAGGGAATTCTTCATATAGATTATGCAATTTGAGTTGAATTCTGAAAGATGTAAAGGATTCTACAAGGTGGAAAAATGAGTGAATGCCTTCCAGGAGTTAGGGACAGCTTATATAAAAGCATGGAGCTACGAGATAGAGTATTGTTTATAAGGGACAATAAGAAAGACTATTGGGCTTAACCACAGCATTTGGAAGGGGAGTGATATATGATGAGATAGAAAGGTAGGCTAGAGTCAGTATGTGACAGACTTCAAAAACCAAACAAATAAGTTTAAATGTTCTTCTGGAGGCAAAAGGGAGCGAATGGAATTGATTGAGCAGGGAAGTGGCATGGTGAGAGCTTCACTTAAGGAAAATTACTGTGGTAGCTCTGTGGAAAATGAATTTAAAGAGGAAGAGACTTGAGGCCGAGAGAGCTGTTCTTAGGCAAATGCAATCATCTAGGTGAGAATAGATGAAGGTCTGAATACAGGTTGGGGTTATGTGACTAATGAGAAGGAGATTAATGTAAGAAATGTTGTGAAGGTAGAAATGACAGAATTTGACAATTGATTGAATATGTAGGATGAGGAAGAGTAAAGAGTCAAGTATAACAGTGAGGTTGCAAACCAAAGAGACTAGAAAGTAGTATCCCTAAAAGAAATAGGGAAGTTGGAAGAGGAGACTATTTGAAGGAAAAGATAATGCATCTGATTCTTGATAGGTTGAATCTGAGTTGCTTAGGGATTACCCAGTTTGAAATAAAACATAAAATTGAACTCAGGAGAGAGACTGGGTTGGATTCATGGACGTTGGAGTTGTCTATAAAGAACTGATGAAGCTACTCCATGAGAGAATACTGAGGGATAAAAGAAGAGAATCCAGGACTGAGCCTCGAGTACATCCAGAGTTTGTGGACATGGCACTGACAAGCCAGCAGTGGAAGTCTCATAATATTTCATTCATTATTCTCCATGTCCTCCAATATATTGCCACCATGCCAGTGCAGGTCCTCATTACTTTTTGATTTGAATTATTTCAGCATCCTTCTCATAGCTCACCTGCCTTCACTTTCTCCCCTTTATAATCCATTCTTCACACAGATGCCAAATGCACAGGTCTGATCATGTTATTCCCCTTTTCAAATACATATTTTCCTATTCTCTATAGATGAGAATCCCAGACACTTAAATATTTAACTCCTCTATGATTGTTCTCCAACTTATCTCCCCAGCCTTATTTCATGTTATTTCTCTATACCTGCTTTACATTTTAAAACATAATGGACCACAGTCTGTTTCCTTATTTTGTTAAATACTCATATAATTTCATTCCATGAACACATCATCTCTTTCCCTGGAACAAATTTTCCTTACATGTGTACCTGTTGAAATCCTCCTGTTGGAGGGCCTAGCTTAGACGCTACCTCCCATATATAATCCTCTTATTATCAGGTTTTATTGTAGTTCTTTATGCAGATCTCCTCTTCTTTGCATGAATCATAGCCCAAGTTAGATTCAGGCATAGGGACCAGAACTGTCATTTCACTGACAGAGGAAACTCCCAGGTGAGAAAACTCTCTCTACTAATGCAGGTTGCCAGTTTCTTTGCAATTTATTATCTTGGAAAGTTACTTAGAGCAGCCATGTCAAAGATACAACACTCCAAAATACAGGTCAAATCAGATTAAAATGTAATTGAAAAATACTTAAAAAAAGAAAAATAAATCACAGATAGCAGTATGTTGTTTTCTAAGTCAATGTGTGGCTCAGCTGGGATCCTTGTGTAAAGTTTACTTTGGTGAACCCAACTTCTCTCTGAGTTTGACAACACTGGTTTTGAACAGAGAAGCTAAGTCAGGGTTTTAAGACAGTCAGAATGAGTGAGTGGTGGGATTGAACCAAGGTCTTCCTGAGTTTGATAACTGCCCCAGTAATTCTGCCACAGTACAACTATGTACCATATTTAATCATGTATGTGTGGTTATCTCCACTAATATTCTGCAATTCTCTGAGGACAGATACTGTTTTTTTTTCTTTTCTTTGTGTCCCCAGCACCTATCACAGATTAAATTTCAAATTAATATAAGCATGTCAGCAGGATCTCTAGTTCCAGTCAAAAGAACTTAAAGAGAACAATTCAATTCATTAAAAAAATTTGATCACCTATTTTGCCCTAGGAAATCTCTAAGTGCTATAGATACAAAAGAGAAAACTTGTACACATATATGCATATGCAAAAATATCCCAATGTTGCTTGCACACATATATCAAAGGAGTCAGATATAGAGGCTTACAAATCATTTGTGGGTACCTGTAGACATTATGAATTTGAAGAGACAGGCTAAAAAACTACTGTGTACTATTGTGAAGATTCTTAGTTAATAGAAAGCATATGATACAAACATACTTTTAAAGAGACAAAGAATAGTATATAGGCTTTAATCATATGCATATATAATGATTCATAAGAAGACAGGAATATGCATACTTGACTTATCAAAACAATTTAATTCCTCTATTTTGAATGGAGTAATCTAACTCTCATTGCATTTTCTATTGTATGAAGGACATGGGTGATTCCAGATTGATTAACTGCTAGGCCCAAACTGGAAAGTGAAGATCCATTCAGTGATAGAAACCATAAATGAATTAAGCTTCTTTCTTAAAAGCATAAACACCATCTGGTCACTAATCAAATTGAGTCTGGTTTAGATAGGTAAAGATTTCAGATGCCAGTTTCACATGAGATTTGCTACCAATGCATTTCATCAGTCATAAAAGAAATGTCAAATATTCTAAATGCTACCTCATTGCTCTATGTCAGATGAATTCAGGAATTTGTGCTTTGTTTCAGGAGAGAAGAATAAATACAAAGAAAAGATTATGTTATTGGATTTGAAAGCTAATTAAAAGATATAGTAGACTCTCAAGCTTTTATTGAAAAAAAAAGGGAAAAATAACTTTCCAAAGTTTAAATAAGATACATAGAGGAGAGGTTTTATTATCAAAACACATATGAGGTGAGAAATGAAGCTTCACAGTCCACATTAAATGAGCTTTGTGTTTTTACTAACATTGATATTCCTTTTGACCTCACCATGGCAACCTTTGTTCTGTTTTCAATAATTTCTAAAGCCTTGTTAAAATTTTCCCATTTGCATTTATCTTTTCTTTGACTTTGTTGCATTAATTAATTAATTTAGAATCTATTATGGAATCATTGACTTTGCTATTGATCTCTTAAAAAACAAAATAGAAGAACCTGCCATTGATGCAATACAAGCAACTTTTCTCAAGGCACAATTGATTGAGAGTGTCCCCTGTATAAAAATGAAATGCATTTCTGTGGATGCACTGACGCTTCACCATCTGTCCAATGTCTCAGATTTACTCTCCCAGATAACTTCATATTTCACCCGGCAGTCCCTAAAGGAACATCACTTTAAACAGGGCCACATGGAAAAATGCACTTCAATAACATTTGAAGGTCTTGCATTTAGCTGCAAGGGCCTCAAATCTAAATGAGCAATGTGTCAAGAGAGTAAGCTCTACTTGGAGTTATGAAAATGGGGAGGAGTAAATGCAAAAGATGTTATGTATAAAAAAAAAAAACAGGGATGGGGGTGGGGGTTCAAAATAGGATGGTAGCAATGAAAGACACCAGGATTTAGAGATAAAGCCAAAAGAAGCTGGCAGTCATCTATCAGTCTGCCTTGATGAAACAGGTATTGGAAATTAACTCAGGAACCCTATGAATTACATTCAATCCATGCTCTGGGCTAAGCACTTGTCAATTTCAGCTGCTATTGCAACCTATTACTTACAGACTACATGCCTGGCAAGTTAATAGGAGTGGATAGTGTTAAAGAAAATAGAAGAATAAACACCATAGAGTGATGCTTGTCACTGACAGAGCATACCTTCCTAGAGTCCAGCACAAACACTCAAAGCCCAGACTGTTCAGTGTCTCCCAGGTGAACACTTAACCTTACCCGTCATCATTTTGTCTAAGGAGAAGAGTGTTCTTGAAGAATTATTCACCAATCACCCAGACCTTTGAAAGCTTTTACTGGCATTTTTTTGGTCTTAAAAAATTTCTTGGGATTAAACATTTTTGGAATGTTCTGTTTGTTTTTGAGAAGTTAAATTCTGATGGTAGATAATGACACCATAACTGGCCCTGCAATTGTCAGCCTAATCTTGCTATACAGTTTGATACTTTCTTGAAATAGATTGTGAAGGCTCCTTAAACGACAATTGTTCAGTTTGTTTCTTATTTCTCATAAGAAGAAAGTTAGAGGGAAGTTTTATTGTGTGTATATATGTGCGTGTGCTCTGAAATGTCTTTCTTTGGACTATGCTTGGCACCTATCAGAGTCTCTTGGTACATACATTACTAACACTAAGAAAAGCACATTAATGCAGCAGAACCATCCTTTAAGAAATATTCAGCCAATACTCAGGAGCTATATTGTATTTTTGAACTGATAAGCTTGTCTAACATTGAAATATTTTAATAAGCAAGCTCATTCAAAGTAAATGTCAGCCAGTGCAATCCTGTGACTAACAGATGCTGGTGGGCATGCAGGGGGGGGAGAGAGAAAAGGGAAAATGCTGAAAAATCAAGCAAGGCCAAATTAGAACAAATGTTTGTCAAGTAAAAAGGGCAGCTCTTCATCTGATGGAAGGGATTTAATTAGAAAAGTCACTGAGAGAAGCTGTCTCAAAAGTACCAGTCCCATTTTCTTCAGATAAGCTAATGAACCTCATTGAACTTTGTAAAGAATTGCTGAACCAATAATACAACCAAGAAAGAATCCATAAAATGTGCTGCAGGAGCCCTTAGACTAGAGAGGGCCAATTGTTTATGCCACTCTCACCCATAATGGAAGAATATGGTAGGATCTCTTCTGATTTTTTTTTCCATTTAGGTAAGTAGATGGACAAATGCGTCATAAGAAGGAATAGGTTTTTAATATGTCCCTCTCATACAGTAGTCTCTAAATTTTAAAAAAATCAGCCATGTGTGGTATGGACTGTGTCAACTACATGGTATATTATCTAACAAGTTCATTGACTAACTTTATAAAGGCTGGTGATACTGTGTTTCATTCCCCTCTACACTCCTCCCCAAGTGAATGCATAACAAAAATCTATTAAGGTACAAGACTGGGACATCTAGAATGCATTAAAGAACATAATAAATATAATTCTTTTTTTAAATGACTGCAATAATGATTCAAAACCCCAGAAGAAGTTTGTTATGGGGAAATCTGAAGTAACTTGCAAATTACAATAAAAGAAAGCAGATTCTAAACTCTTGTGAGTGTGTAATGCTTCATTGCCTTGCTTTGTCAGTTTTATTTTCCTTATTGGTTAGCCTTTTGCAGAAAATTAATGTCTTGTGTAGCCCTCCTTGAGAGAGTAATAAAGTGCCTATAGTAGAGTGTGTGGAATTAGATTGCAAAGTACTTTTAGCAGTGTTGTCTGATGTAGCATATCTACCAACTAACCATTAGCAAGCAAGTTTCAGTTGTTCTTTGGCAAGAAGCAAACAAATGCATTGGGCATAAAATGAATTAATCAAAGTCCTTCCTAATCCACTTGATGTCTCATAGTGCAGACTGGACAAGAAAAAATGTTGTTGTAACAGGATACAATGAAGAATGTGAAAGGATTGGGGATGTTTAACATAGAATAAAGGACATGGGGAGACGCTAATTGTTTTCAAGCAATTGAAGGACTATAATACAAAGAAAAATTGGACCAGTTCTGCTTGGTCTCAGATGGCCAACTGGAAGCAATAGGTGGAAGTTGTGGAGAGGTAAATTCAGGCTCAATGTATAAAGCTACTGACATATATGCCTTATTTCTAACTATATACAATTTGTATAAGAATCATAGAGTCACATGTTGAGGGCATCAATAAAAAAGTATATTGATAGGTAACAGGCCAACCATTTATAGTTGAAGAGCAATATTCTACAATATATCACTTTTTTTTTCCATCACACAATCTACTTAATTATTTAGAAAATATAAACCAATTGAGGTTCTCTTTGTTGACTTAAAAGAATACTTGTAGAAGTAAAGGAAAACTCTGTTTTAAAGACTCTCTCCCTTAAAGGGTCACAACATATCTCCCAAATACATATAATCCCTCCCCCAGCACCAAGATTCAAGATTCTTCATGAGATCGAATAACAGCGATCCTAAATATTATGTGACACATAAATACAAAGAGAGGTTTTCTCACCTAATGTGTTTGTTGCTGTCATTGGGAAATTCAAGAACAAAGTTTTAGTTTAAGAGAAATTCCTTGGATGATGGTGATCTCCAGATGATCCTGTTTAGAGATAGCAGTATGCTAGTCTACTGGTAGCATAAAAGATACTCAATGCTCTCTGCTGTCTTTTATTTTTTAGGAAGAGGTGGGGATGAATCTCACCCAGGTTTCACCTATCTCACCCAGGTTTCCCTGTTTCTACCTGTCTCCTTTCCTTTTCCACATCAAAGGATGGATATTTAATTAGTGAGACCTTATTACAACAAATATTTCACTTTTTAGCCTAAAGGCAGTATCATGGCCTTTAGGTTATTATAGGCCCTTTCTCTGCTATTTTGTTGAGTGTATATTAGGTGCAAAGTTATTAGTATAATCACTCAGCTCAGCACCTTCTGTGAGGAAATTTCTTAACATTCAAGTCAATTCAGCAATTATTTATTAAGTGCTTACTATGTACGAGTTCTCTGGATACAATCAAAGGTTAAAATAGTCCCTGCCTTCGAGGAGCAACCATTCTAGTGAGTGAAACAACATGCAAAGATTTAATGACAAAGACTATATATGCAGGATAGGCAGGAGAGAAAGTGTCAGAATTTAAAGGGACAGGTAAAGTTTTTCTGAGACCTGAAAGAAACCAAAAAAGCCAAGTGGAGAAAGGAGTAAGAATTCTAGGCATGGTAGATATCCAAAAATGCCTGGAATTGGGAGATAGAATGTCTTGTGTGTGGAATGGCCTTAAGAGCTCTGCTCTCAGTTCTAATTTAAAGTTTTATACATCACTAGCTGACCCTGACCTTTTTATTTTTGAAACCAAATTCAGCATACATGAAATATAAGTGAGCAGGGTATATTACAGTTTCTATTACTAAATGGACATAAGTTAAGAGACATTGGGGAAAGAATGGACCTTTTAGGGGGAACTTCCTTCAGTCCTTGAAGAAACAAGTATTACTAATAGCTTAGATTTGAGTCTTCTTTTCCATGATCATTTTAGGGCCCATGGGCCCTGCTTCAATATCTTCCTTCTCTGCCACGGCTCTTCCCTCCTTACACTTTCTCTGTTTGGTTGTTGTTACTAGTTGGTTGTTGCCATTTTCCTCCTCAGTTCAGTTCATTAAGCCCTGGGCAGGTCTAGGGATGGTATCTCAACCAAGCCGCTGCTATTTCTCAGGTCTTATAGCTCTTACTTATTCCACTTGTTAGGACTCTCGGAGATTGTGTATGTACCTATTTTCAAACTCCCAGGCATGATTCATCTTCCTTCAGGTTCAAAGATCTCTATAGTCCAGAATAGTTGTGCCAGTGAACTCCAAATCCCAGGACAACATTCAGTTCTCATACCCCTAAAAACCTACTTATACAAAGTCTCAAATTATCACAGATTCTCCCGGAAGATCTTCATTTCAAAGAGTTTGTCCTTCTTTTTCCCTCCCCCATATGAAAAACCAAGAGGTTCAAATATGTATATTATCCAATTGAAGTTATATGGACAAATATGTAGCTTGTTCTTGAGTACATACATCTAACACAGAAAATAAGGATGAATACTGGTTCAGTCCATAACAAAACAAGTAAGGAGTCAGCAGAATCATCTTCAGAACATCACAGATCCATTATAAAGATATAATACTTTTCCTAGAAATGAAGACCTATATTTTAATACCAATATTATAGCTATGCTGTCTATGTGGCATATGGACATATGTGACATATGGAACACTAGTCTAAAGAATTTAAAAGGAGTATTAGATAGAAGGCAATGGCATAATACACCATTGGTGACAGAATATTAAATCATATTATAAATAACTTCAAAGGATAGAAGAAAGTTAATAGACATGCAATCCAAAAAGAAGTACAAGTCATGTAGCAAGAACAATGGCTATCCAGTAGTCTGTGCGTAACTTTGGTGTCCTCAGAGTTAAGAAGAAGCAAAAAAAATCTCTAGCATATTATGTGGATACCCAGGAATAAACCAATGGAAGATTAATTGGATGGCCATTATTCCTTCTGGACCATACTCTATGATCCTTATGAATGTGGACAAGAAGCATACAGGATGGGTGGGCATAGATCAATCTGATAGGCATCACTGAAGGGAACAGCTTCACAGATATATTTGAGTATTCAGGTATAGAGAAGCTGCATCATACACACATAATACAATCTGTATTATACATAACACTCAGGGAACTCTTTATGAGGATCATGTGAGATGAGTATATGTAAAATGCCTTGTATACCTTCAAATCTAACAAAATTCAGGATTTTTTTTTAAATTTGGGTAGATCTTCCCAGTCACATACATATTGCCTACTAGATTAGAGGTGTCAAATATGCAGTCCATGGCTTATTATGACGTTTGCAAAACTTCCAAGAGTCTCATGATCTAAATTAAAATGTAATTGGGAAATATTTAACAAAAATTTTAAAATACAATAAAACATAGATAACATTGCATTTTAAAACTAAGTCAATATGTGACCTACAGAATCTTTATTTACAGATTAGTGGACTTGTTTTCTTTTAAAATTAACACCAATATTATAGATCATGTGTTTATCTTTCCCATTAAATTCAAAATTGAAATAAATTCATTAATAACTGTAATAGTCAAAAATATTATTTCAAAATATCTTTCAAAATATGAGATTAGTAGTCTTAATATCATATGACTTTGTCCAAGACATTCCAACTCTCCTAATCTTCATTTTTTTAATTATAAAATTATGATACTAGAGTACATGATCCCTAAGGTCTCTTCCAGAGAAAACATTTTATGAACTGTAATTCATTTATATCAATGGATACATGTATTTCCTTTTGCTTGATGGATGGGAAAAATTATGTTTTTCTGAAGTACATCTTGCTTTATATATAATGTTAAATATATCTTTAATTAACCATTTTTATAAAATGAATGTTTTCATAAGTCTAGAGTAGGAAGCAATCTCTTAGGTCATTTTTTCCAACCCCATCACTTTATAGAGATGGTCCAAAGATTTTAATTGATTTGTCAAAAACCACACTTTTAGGAAGTATAGCATAGATTCATTGCCTTATTGGAACTCACAAGAGTTGTTGACCTACTCATCTACAGCACACTACTCATCCATTAATGTTGGTACTGGTTTTAGTGATGGAAATTAAGTTCTCCAATCTCACACTGGCTAATTAACAAACCTCAACCCCCATCCTCATATTGACAATGGTATTTTGGCTCAAGGTTAGAGCTTTCTCAAAAGGGGAAGTAGGAAAAATTACTTAATATATGATATGAAGCATGAGACAAAACTACATGTATTAGTATTCATTATATGTATTTATTTGTAGAATGAAGAATAGCATTCCATGACATAACATACATGACATGAAGTGACCCAACATGGCATGACATGATATATATATAGCACAATAACCTAAAACTGGTTTAAATTGCTTGAGAGATTAATATTTTAAACCTCATCAGAATATATAGCAATTGTCTAATGATGTTAATTTGGCATTTGCCATTTCACTTCAGTTCTCAGTATGAATGAAGGAATGAATGAATATCCAAACTCGATCTTCCTAATGGATTCTCTCCTGTGGTAACTAAGTTTTCTAACATGAAAACTTTTCTCTTGATGTCACCCACGTTGCTCTAGTGAACTCCACTATGCCCACTGTGACAGTGAACAGTATTAGCTCCACAGACAAAGACCTCTCTAGACATTTTGAAACTCACAAATTTGCTCTGGCAATTTCATCTCCGCATATGTGTTCATTTAAGATTGGGGGTGGAGAGGGGAAGGAGAGGGGAATGAGATAAGGAGAGGCAAAGGCAGTCAGGGGCTTGGTACAAAATCTTCTTATTAAGTACTCTAGTAACAGCTGTCATCTGAATGGCATTGTCATTACACTATGATAGAAAAGAACCTTATCTTTCCCTTCCATTCACAGAAGTGACCCAATGGACAGAGTACTGGATCTAAATTAAATTTGGCCTCAAACTAGCTTTATAAACCTTGGCAACTTATTTAACCTCTATCATTCTCATTTCCTTTATCTGTAAAATGGGGAATAATCACACCTACCTCCCATCTTTGTTTTAAGGGTAAATGAGATAATATTCTTAAAGAACTCTGTAAAACTTAAAATACTATATAAATGGTAGCTATCATCATTACCTTGTTCTGGGAAAGCTCCAGCCAGAAGTTACATCCTCTATTAAATGGTTCACTGAGTTGTCAGCTCTTCCAGTTCAAAAGCTACAAGATTCAGAGATTTTTCATGATGATACAATGTGAGACCCTGAACATGGTTCAAAGTAGAGAGCTCAAAACTTTTACATGGTGGACTGGAAACAGGCTAAAAATATGAACACATGCTCTATACAACCAAAGGGAAACAGAAATCTGGGCATATTCCACACCCCTTCTTGGAAAAGCCCAAGTGTTGTAATCTTTTGGAAAAGAAAATTTTCATCTCATAATTTGTATAAATTTGGATTTCTGCATAATAGTGCTAATCACATAGGGCATACAACTATGGCTCTTTGTGTTACTTTCTTTTAGTTTCATCAGCACACTGATATTAAATAATGGAGGGGAGAAGATTGAATAAAATGACAAACATTTTGACTCTAGGACCATATTACCCAGAGGATGGTATTATTCATCCCCCAATCGCTGTGATAAAGACCTTGGCCCACTTGTGACTATCTATTATCCCTACTTTCTTGTGTTCATGAACTGGCTTATCTGTACTTTTCTTTCACTCTCTTCCACATAATTAGTGATACATCCCTGGCCAAAATAAACCTTTTCAAAGCCTTGTTTTCTTCTCTTTGTCTTCAAAATACCATACTAATCATTTGAGGCTTTATCCCTTTGGCTGGCTAATCACATCTTGGCACCAGATGCCATATATGCTTTCTGTAGTCAACTCGGTTCAGATCCTTTACAGTCCTGTGTGCATTCCCCTCGGTTCCATTGCCTGCCAAGAGGTTACCTGTACAGGGAGCTGCAGGCCCAGCTTTGTTTGTTCCATTCATTTCTTGACACTCATTGAATAGTGCTCCTGGGCTTCTCACACATCTTTTTGTACAATGCAGAACACACAGAAATAGCAGCAAACTCCAAAAGAAGGTACATTGTTAATACCAGGTGTGTTATTTTGTGGTGTTTGCCAAAAGTCCACGTGTCTATGTATCCTTATCACTGAAATTCTAACTAAAGTTTACATTGTCAAGATGATGTTGTTTTTGCTGTTCTGTCATTTAGTCTTGTCAGACTTGTGCATTTGTCCATGGGGTTTTCTGGGCAAAGATAATAGAGTGGTTTGCCATTTCCCTCTTCAGTTTGACACCATTTTATGGATGAGGAATTGAGGCAAATACTGGTTAAGTGACTTGGCCGGGTCACACAGTTAGCAAGTACCTGAGGCCCAATTTGAACTCTGATCTTCCTGACTCCAGCCCCAGTGACTTCTATCCCCTGCACCACCTTGCTGCCCAGAAGATGCCATTAGCCTGCTTAAAATCTAGTAGATATCTGAAATGAAGGTAAATTGAAGTTAGACTTAGAAATTTTACCAATCAATGACTCTAGCCAAGTGAATCATAAAGCTACATTAAGAACAGTGTGCTCCTCCCCTTACAGCCACCAGTCATCTTGAAAGAAGCATCACTAACTGCTCACTGGAACCCCTTCATTAGAGTCCTTGTGAGATAAGTATCCATTTATCACTCAAATTTATGTGGAGAATTTATTGATATATTAGATTTTGATATGCGGCCCTCTTTTATGGGATGATATTAAAATGGAAGCAATGAGGAATAAGGTGGCTCTTTTGTGGCCAATAATAGTTGACAAATATTCAGATCTGTCATCAGTGACAAGCCCTAAAATGATAACATTAAATAAGAGCTGCAAAGCAAGAGAGAGACCTGATTCCCCCAGTTGTTAGTACATTTTCTTTCTGGAAATTAATTTTTTTTTTCTGGGGAAGGAGGGAAGGGTGGTGAAGACTTGTGAATCCATTTGATATAAGGTAAATCCTAAGGAAACTCTTTTCACCCTGTAGAGCAGTAGCTTGTCTCTAACTTTTATCTCTAGAAAGTCACCGGGGACACAAAGATGAAGCTGTACATCATCACATGGCTAATAGGTACTACTTATAGAATTTGAAACCTGACTTTGCCAGGATCACAGTTTTGTTGTTGTTTTGTTCTTCTTGAATTCAAGGCTAGCTTTCTATTCATTATGCCATGCTGACTCTTGAATCAAATATTTTGTATTTATTTAATCTGTATACATATGGTATCCTTAGGAAAACTCCTTGGGGACAAGAACAGTTTTATTTTCTTATTGTCCTAACATGATCCCTTGCATGCTTCCATTGAAATAGAGTCTCTAGTATGGAACTTTCTCTCCTAATATGGATCTGGCACCTTTTCAGCAATCAACATTCTGAAAGTCTTGCCTTGGGTTATGTGGACCTGGGCTTTTGCACATTGGAGATGCTCAATAGGTATTTACTGAATTCATTTGAATTGGAATATTTAATGGGTCCAAATCTCTTAGGTGTGCCAATTGCAGAAAATGAGACAGCATTTCATCATAAATCAACTGAAAGGAAATCTAAAGAAATGGAACATTTATTTAGAACTGGAGACAGTCTTAGGTTTTATCAAATTCAACTCTCTTACTTTACAAGTGAGCAAACTGAAACCTAGAAAGACTTATTTACTTGATCAGGGTGAAACAGGTAATGCATACCAGAACCAGAATTCAGACATATATACTCTGGCTTCAGATCCAGCATTCTTGCCATTTAGCCATGCTGACTCTAACGGCATGTATGTATTGTGTATGTGTGTATACATATACACATACACATATATGCTACATATGTGGCTATAGGGAGACATGTTGTAATGGTAATGGGAATTTGAAGATCTTCTTTGCCCCTTAATAGACCTAAGGGAATTTGAAGATCTTTCCTACTTTGAAGATCTTCCCTGCCCATTAACAAGCTGAATTTAATCACATGGAGCCTGTGGCAGGAGGAGTTTACTGAATGGGTGGAGCAGAGACCAGAGGAAACTGAGTGTCACAACAGTTAGAAAGGAGAGAGAAGAGAGAACGCAGGCAAGGAGACAGCTAGGTGTGGTATTGTGCCTATGTGTATTAACTTCTTTGTTGCTATGATGTATTTGACTTTCTGGTATTGGGATTTGACTTTCTGGTGTCTAAATAAATGTTTTGCTTCTGTCTTACAGATGGAGAGTCTGTTATATTTTGCAATTCAAAACTATGAAAGCATATTCATAGTTGCTATCATTGCTATGTATATTGCTTTGGTGATACACATGTATGTATATAAGTGTGTATACACACATACACACACACTAGAGAAACTAATGAAAGAGTACTTATATGTTCTTGAAAAACATATTTTGTTATACTGATTTCTGTAATAGTGAATGAAGTTACATTGGGCTTAAATAACATTTTGATCCCTTCTCTTTCATCCCCTTAAAACTGTGTACCAAATTGTGAACAGAACTATACCAAACATGCATACTCTGTGATTGCAAAATAATGTGCCCCTAGGACCTGTTTAGAATGAAATACTTCTTGGAAGTAGGACTATGAATTGTTAAGTTTTGTTTTTGTTTTTGCCTGTCCTTGTACCAGCAGCACTTAGCACAGCGCCTGGCACAATTACTTAATAAACGCTCATTATGTCTGTCTTGTTGAATGACAAGTATAGAAGGAGAAAGACTCAACAATCTGACTCTCATTAAATATTACATAGTCCTTCTTTCTCCATTCTAAGTTAAATTTTGTACCTAAATATGACTTTTAATCAAATATATAGATATAGCTATAGCTCTAGTTACATATGGGGATTTTATAACATATGTAACTATATTATCACCATATGATATATTCTTCACACATATATGCATAATTGTCTTTATCAAGTTCACTTGTCTAGAATGATAAATCTTTTTTTTCTTAATATTATTAGTATGTGATCTAATTTGGTAGGTTTCTAGGCACAGCACCCTGAAATGTGTGACCTTAGCTACAGTCTTATTTGGAGAGAAATGTCCATCTATTGGAGAAAGCTTGGTGTTGACTACATTCCAAACCTCCAAAGTACTTCTAACAGGCATGAAGATAGTAGCACTAGAGATATTGTGATTACCATGAAGATAATGGTAAGAAAGTATGGAAACATGTCCTCTTGGGAAGTAAGTACACCCTTCTGTTAATGTTGGCACCTAAAACAAAGCCCCATTAACCCAAAGTTTGCTATAACTCAGGTATGATACTTTTCAATGCTAGACATAAGTTAGGATAGACCTGGGTTTTGATATTGTCTCACCATTTGCCTCACACACTCGCTTTTGCTCAAAGGTAGGGCAGTGTTATTGAGAGAAACATGATAACTGAACTAAAATAATTCTTTTCCATTCTTATTACTAGCTAAGTTTATCACTAAAACTCTTCTCTCTGTTCCTCTATGTTCCTGGAAACAATGACTGTCCCAACAGCAGCATCAACAACAATAACAAATCACTAGGTATAAGATACTTTGGCTGTTAAATTTTCATCATTTCTGTGCTGAGGCACCTTCTCTCTTTTCTGCAGGATCTTAAATTTATGGGATCATTCACTTTAAGAAGCTTCATAAGTGGGAGAGACCCAGAGTATGTCTCCTCTCTCTTCCTTCTTTTGCCTAGTGCAGTAGTGATTTGTCTTTGATTCTGTTCAATTCACTATTTCTTTCTTTCTTTTTTTTTCTTTTTTCTTTTTTGGAGGGCAATTGGGGTTAAGCGACTTGCCCAAGGTCACATGGCTAGTAAGTGTGTCAAGTGTTTGAGGCTGGATTTGAACTCAGGTCCTCCTGACTCCAGGGCCGGTGTTCTATTCACTGTGCCACCTAGCTGCCCCCTATTCACTATTTCTTATCCATGTTTAACAAATTTGTGTTTCTCAAAAACTTAGAAAGAATGGTTAAAACATTGTGCAACAGAGTCACAATCCAAAAATAATTCAAGGATATAACAGATCTAATCAGATTAAATTTCATATGGACAAATGCAAAGTCCAACACTTTTTTTTTTCAAAAAATACAATTTCATAAGTACAGGATCTGACAGAAATGGGTAGATATTTTTCAGGTTAAAAAGGCCTAGATATCTTTGTGAAAGAGAAATCCATAGTGTGGCATGACAACTAAAAGAAGCCAGAACAAATAAACAAACAAAACCCACTTGATCTTAGATTGCATTCCCTGAGGCAGTGTTCTGAACAAACAAACAAAAAGCAGTAGTCCTGTTTTTTCTCTTTTCTTGCTGAACTACTTCAGGAGAGAGTCCACTGGAAGGTGACACAATGAATTGGACTTTTAGTTGTCATGCAAGCACTAAAGTAGGCCAACTTTCAAAGTTGTAGATTACCACTCAATAGAAAGAGGGGGGAAAACCAACAGTTTTTTCAAAACTTAGAGATATCTAAGAATAGAATGTACTGCCTCATGTATTTACTGGAGACTTTCAAACAGGCTTATTATGAATATTACAAAGTGACTACTGTTCAGGAATAGCTTTTAAGTGTCTTTGAATTGTGAAATTGTACACTTCTAGAGGAAGAAAATTGTTATTCTTAACTCACATGTTAGGAAATTGATCAAATGCAAATATAAATTCCGTATTATGTAAGAAGTAAAATTTTTAAAAATCTGATCTCTAAGTATCAAGCATAATTCAGAAAAAGCATACAGCCTTTGAAAAACCAAGTTTCTATTGGGTGCATAGAAGAAACTTCTGTAGACTTAATGAGACTTAAAGTAGACTTTCATAAGACTTAAAAAACAAACAAGACAAACATTTAAATTACTTTCCCCTAAACTAAACATCTATCTTTTAGTCTCAATTCATCCATTATTTAGTGGTCTAGACCAAACTACTTAACACCCTTGGCCACAATTTCTTTATCTGTAAAATTTGATGACCTCTAAAGAGCCTCCTTTTCATCTCTAAAAATTGGTGCTATGGGGGTGGCTAGGTGGCACAGTGAATAGAGTACCGGCCCTGGATTGAGGAGGACCTGAGTTCAAATTCAGCCTCAGATACTTAACACTTACTAGTCGTGTGGCCTTGGGCAAGTCACATAACCCCAGTTGTCTTACCTTCCCTCCTCCAAAAAGCAAAAAAAGAAATTGATACTATGAACTGTAAGGGATAAGAGAACACAGATACCATTTGGTCTTTATGAAAATACTAAATTTCTATGTTGCTCAATTTGAGAGAGAATGAAGAAAGCATAAGAATGCTGGAATGATACTTTGGGAGAAAATACATAGGTATAGCCTCAAAAATCTTTAGAACAATAGCAGATTATCATCAGAAAAACACCCAACTTCCCAAGGTAGCTTCTGGAGAACCAGTGTGTGGAATCATACTATGCTTAGCCTGACCCATAATAACAACTTAATAAATGTTTGTAGACTGACTGACAGTCAGGAAAATATAAGTTCAAATCCCATCTCAAATTCTTACTAATCTGGTGACATTGAATCATTTAATCTCCCTTTGCCTCTCTACATTGGATTTGGTGGACTATAAAATCTCCCCTAGCTGTAATTCTGTGAATCTATGACTTCGTTGAAGGGCAATACTCATTTGAACGTGTGCGTGTGTGTGTGTGTGTGTGTGTGTGTGTGTGTGTGTGTGTGGCAGCTAGGTAGTATAGGAGATAAATCACCAGGCCTGGCATCAGGAAGATCTGAGCTCAAAAACAAGAGGTAATTTAGTTCCTATCTGCCTCAGTTCTTCATCTGTAAACTAGGCAAACACTGGAGAAGGAAATGCAAACCGCTAAAGAATCTGCCAAGAAGACTCCATGGACAATGCCCATCACTGTATGCTTTTCTGAATTATCTTTCTCCATTGAGTTGGACATGATTAAACGAATGAGCGAAAAAGATGTGGGTGTCATGCACACACGTGTGTGAATACACGTGTGTGTCGTGCATACCTGTTACATATCGTGGAGCACCTGCGTTTTGTGTTGTGCATGTGTGCTGTGTTTGTACAACGCACAGCGTGGTACAATTGCTAAACAAAAAATCGTTAACATTGTTTTTATAGTTGCATTTTATTTTTCTCTTCACCAAAAATAATAGAAAAAAAACCTTACATTGAATAAGGAGAATGGAGTTGGGGCTAGTCTCAATCTGCTTGAAACACAGTTTTCTTAATTGTAAAACAGAGATAATGATACTTGCCACCAACCTTGGAGAAATGCTAAGTTGTAATTGGATGTGTATGAAGTGTTTTGAGCTCCTTGGTGAAAGCAGTTGTAATAAATATTACTCTAACTAGAAAGATATATGTATTTGGCATCATTCGCCTTTCTTTTGTTTGTAGAAGTGAAACTCCTACAAGGATATTTCCTTTGTGTCTCTCAGAATCTGTGTTCAGGAAGCATCCATTTTAAATGTCCTGAATATGTCTTAGAAAAATTAATTTACATTTACATAGAGGGAAGTATTTATTTCACAGCACACAAAATAGCTTACAGTAATAGGATTTTTTTTCACCTTTTTCTTAATTAAAAAGATTGACTTCTATGAAGATTTCAAGCTAAAAAAATTCTCCATTGTAATTAGCTTTTTCATGGATACATATATACTTGCTAGTAAATATTTGTGATGCTACCAGATTCTCAGTGGGGGTAAAAAAAGTTAAATAATGACAAGATATATATTTTTTAAACATCCCTTAGTGTCATAGTATTTGCTTATGCACATATACTGCCAGATAAATTCACAGAATCTACAATGTTTGCATTCTTTGGACTCTTCCTTTCTTTGACATCCTCCCTCTTCCACCCACAAGGGTCATCATACCTGGTTTTCCAAGGGCTCCTTATCTTCATATTGTCCCCTAACTATTCAAGTTAGATCCCTTTATTTTAAATCATTCTAGCCACTTTCTCCTACCAGCATTAATGCTGTCCTCTCAAACTTCCAAATAACTTTATACTTAGAGATATGAAAATGATAAGGCTCAATTAAGATTAGAAAATTCAGAAGCTTTCAAAAGGTAGGCCATTACCAGGTGAGAAAATGGAAAACCATATCTTATGAGGAAAAACTGAAGTAGTAGGAGATGTTGAACTTGAAAGAGAGGTGATTTTAATTTAATGGAATATGGTATCTTGAGGAAATATGTTTCAATTTGTTATATTTGACACCAGAGAGAAAAACTAGAAACAAATAGGCAGAAATTACATAGTGGTAGCTTTCCCTTCATGGAAGAAAAGTCTTCCTAATAATTAGAGATGTGCAAAATACAATATTTCTGTAGTAGATATCCTTCCAATAAAGACAACTTTGAGTGGTGGCTGGATGCACTATTTAAGAATTTTGCAGATGGATTACAATCTCTGTACAATTCAAGTACAGGTATATGTGGCCTCTAAGAATCTTTCTAAAATTCTATGGATTCATAACTCAGCTCTATCAGCAGTAAGGTATGTGAACTTGGATCTTAATTTCTCTGGGCCTCTCTATAATTATTAAACAGGGAAGAACATTACTCATAAGATTGACTTTATAGGATTATTATGAGACTCAAATAGATAATACATGTGGAATTGGTTTTACTATAAAGTACTAATACAAATGTAAGCTATTATTCTAATTTTAACAGGGTACTCTTGAAGAAAAGCTTAAACCAGAAGCTTTAATCTCTTAAATTGAATGTTTCATTGAATTCAAAGGGAATATACATTTCTTAAATCTATAGTATATGTAAGGTATATTTCTGTAATTTTATGCACTACAGCAAGTAAGACATTATGATATGCATATTTATCCACAAAGGGAGAGATCTGTGGGTTGGAAGCCTCCACACAATTCTTCAAATTTGACCCAAAATGTGGCAGAATTAAAGAACTAAACATGAGGATTCCATTAAGGAAAACAGAGAGGCGCATGGTAGGCGTGAACAGGCTAGCAGGTATTACAATTTACGCAAAAGAAGTGCTGTAAAGGATTCCATCAAAGAATTGTGCAATTAAAAAAGGTGGGTCAGACACCTGGCAAGAATGAGAGACAATAGATGGAGAGCCCTCTATTTCACTGACATCCTCAGAAAGGAAACTCAACAGTCCTCAACATTTTGGATGGACATTCTGTGGAGAACTTATGGGAAGAAAAGAAACAGAGTCACAAAGAATGGGAAGGCATGGATGGGCTATTATGTACACTATTAAGTGGAAGACCTAGATTGTTAAGATCACAGATACATTAGAGTGTTGGAGTTTATAAGTAGGATAGTAAATGTGTAAACCTGGCTTAACAATCATGACCTCTGCATCTATTTCTTTTCTCTCCCACATATGGGTACATATTAAATGGATATACTTTATTTATTTACTTATTGCTTTTTGGAGGGCAATTGGGGTTAAGTGACTTGTCCAAGGTCACATGGCCAGTTTTTGTGTTAAGTGTCTGAGGTCGGATACAAACCCAGGTCCTCCTGACTCCAGGGCTGGTGCTCTATTCACTGCACCACCTAGCTGCCCCTTAAATGGATATACTTTATAGTATATATTGCATACAATATATAATATATACTGATTTGATACAATTTTGACTATGTTTATATGTTTTCAAGAAATTGACTATAGTATGGGTATTTTAGTATCTTCAGTTACTTTATTTACGTACAGTATGCCAGTAAATTTGATTAATGATGTGCTTTGCTTTTCAAATAAGCCATTAAAACGGCTGAAAAGAAGGCACTGTCCCATAGGCCTATTCTTTTTTTTTTTTTTTTGCTTTTTGGAGGGCAACTGGGGTTAAGTGACTTGCCCAAGGTCACAAGGCTAGTTTTTGTGTTAAGTGTCTGAGGTCAGATTTGAACTCAAGTCCTCCTGACTCCAGGGCCAGTGCTCTACTCACTCTGCCACCTAGACACCCAAGGCCTATTCTTTTACTCTTACTTTGGTTTTCTCCACTTTGCCATTACTTTACTTCTGTAAGTATAAGAAAATAAGACTCATACATACATACATACATGTATATATATATATTGTATGTGTACATACATATATATGCATTTTTTTTGCAAATTGCTCAGATGTCATGACTGATGAAGTATCCTTTTAAAGCATAACATCAGGAGTTTCAAATATTTGATTGAAAGAACAAGAGATTATTAAAGCCTAGATTAATTAAAGAGAAGCCAATTAAATGAGAAATTTGTTGCACATTCAGAACAATCACCTCTTCGATGAATGAGGTATGCAGACTTTCTAATAAGTAGCATATGAGGATTTGGCCAAAAACACAATAGGCAAGTAATTAAAGAAAAAAATAATTAACATATTAAAAAAAACTTTATGGAACATACTGTAATGAGATGAAATGGTTGTTATGCATTCAGTTCTATTCTCTCCTTATTCACAGGAGTAATGGACCATTGAATAAATCTATGTACAGTGTCCCTAGGTAAAAAGATCATCAAAATGACTTTAATGAGGTAATCCATAATTGAGTACTATGTCAGTGCATGAAGAAAAATATGCAGTTCCCCATTTCTGCCCTCAAATAACTTACATTCTAAGGTTTTTGTCCTAAAATCAAAGAAAATGAATAGAACAGCTCATTTGAACGAAAGTAAAGGAAGTATAATAAAAGGTAGTTTATTGGTGAAAATATGGAAGAGTAAATTTGCTCAGTGCTTAGCATAGAATAGCCACTTAATGTATATTTGATTTATTTTTAGAATAATGAAACGTTTTTATCAGACTTTAAAGGATTTTTGGTTGTTTGCTTAATAAATGACTAGAAAGTAGCTTCTGAGGGCAGGGACTATATGCTTATAATTTCTGTATCTTTAAGGGGGAAAGAATAATGTAGTACTCATATTAATTGATCCTCAATGACTACATATGATATAAAAAGTCAAAAATCATCCTTGACAACATATTATGACAAATAACTAAGAATGAACCCTATTCAAGATAATAAAAATCAGTGATCTGAACAATATATGTCTTTATGTCTTTCATAAGTTTTTTTTTTTTTCTGTTGGGGTTGGGGTGATGGTTAGGAAAATGTTTGTATTGCTATATGTGTAAATGAGAAGGTTTTGTCAAGTTACAGAAACATAAATTTAGTACAGTGTCATGTGCATATATGGTCATTTAAAATATTTTGACTTCAATAAAGATCTTTGTTGTGTATTTGTTTTGTTTGTTTTAGTAATTTTTTTCAGATGAGTCCAACTCTTTGTCTTCCCAATTTTTCCTCCACTTCTCTTATCTGCTTCTTAAAGTCTTCTATGGCCTGTAACCAGCTCGTATTTTCCTTTGAAGCTTTTGGTACAGGAGTTCTGACTTCACTGTCTTCCTCCTATTCCATGCTTTGCTCCTTTTTGTCCCCAAAATAGGAGTCTAATGTTGGAGTCTTGTGTTTGTTTTGCTTCCTTTGTCTGGTCATGTCACTTGAACCCTGGACTTTTTGCCACAGTAGGACTCTGCCACCAGACAAAGGAGCTTCCATCCCAAACGCTGGGGTTTTCTCAGTTGCCTGAGATATTAGATGGGTGCCCTCTCTGAGGCCTCCACATGCTCTGGCAAGCTGGACACACACCCCAGGACCTCCACCCTAGACTGTAATCCAGATCCAAGCAGGTTAAAGCAGGAGCAATTACCCCTCAGACTGGTCACTTGGTCCCCCTACACTCTGCAGGACAGGAGCTGAAGCTGCCAGGTGGTGCTGGCTGGCTGTGCCAGGTGGCTTAGCAGCTTCTCACCCCGGGGGCAAAAGCCATGCACTCCCACTTACTAGGTCCTAAAGTCCAGACTGCACTGACCTCTCACTTTGTTCTTCGCTTCTATATGTTGATAATTCTGGAAATGGCCACAGCTGCTGCTGATCTGGAGTCCTTATGGCTGGCAGCTGGTCAGGCCTGCCCTGGGGCTAAAGCCTCATGGGGGGCTGGGCTCGGCTCCCAGAGCACTGCACTGGCCGATTCCTGCCAGCCTGCCAGACTGTCCTCAGCAGGAGGTTAGCTTCTCTGTGTCATTTTGTGGGTTCTGCAGCTCCAAAGTTTTCTTTAGAGTCCCCTTTTACATGGATTGGGGAAGGTGAAAGCTGGAGCCACAGGGAGGTCCTGCTTCTACCCCACCATCTTGGAGTCCAACTCTTTGTGAACCCATTAGGGGTTCTGTTGGCAAAGGGACTGGAGTGGTTTGCCATTTCCTTTTCCAGCTCATTTTACAGATGGATGAGAAACCTGAGGCAAACAGGACTAAGTGACTTTTCCAGAGTCACACAACTAGCAAGTGTCTGACACTGGATTTGAACTCAGAAGAAAGAGTATTCCCGACTCCAGGTCCAGAACTCTATTCATTATACCACCTAGATGCCCTTTTTGTTTAATAACTGTGTAAAACATAAAACTGATGGGCACTACATGTCAATATATATCACCCCCTGTAGGTATGTAGAAAAAATACTGAAACTTTTTCATTGGGTTAGAAAAGTTTGGGTAAGCAAGATAATGTTTTAAGAAATGTTTGCATGTAGCCAAATTAGACAATGAATTAATATCAATTCTGAATATATATTTACCAAATGATGTAGCATTTACATTCTTGAGGGAAAAGTTTAAATGAGGTATAGGAGGAAATAGAAAATAAAACTATAATAGTGGGGAAACTTCAACTTATTCCCTTCATACCTAGATAAATGTAATCATAAAATAAACAAGAAAGAAGGTAAGAGCAGAAAAGTTATAAAAGATCGATCTCTGGAGAATATTGAATGGGAATAGAAAAGACCATCTCTCTTTTTCAGTTATACATAGATGCTTCACAAAAATTGACCAGGCATTAGGACATATACCTTACTTGTCAAGGCAGCAAACAGAAATATTAAAGGCACACCTTCCAGACCATAATGCTATAAACATTACATTCAATAAAGGACCTTTAAAGCATTCATTTTAAAATTAATTGGAAACTATATGATCTAATAATAAAGAATGAGCAGTTAAAGAAAAATAATCCAAAGTAATCAATAATTATTCTAAAGATACTATTAACATGACAAAATACCAAAGTTGGAAAGATACAGTTAAAGCAGTACTTAGGAGAACAATTATTTCCATACATGTTTACATCAATAAAGAGAGAAAGAGCAGGTCAACACACTGGTCAAGCAACTAAAACAAAAACCTGGAAAAAGAATGGGATATTACTAGAAAAATATATTTAAGAAGCCATAAATGAACTTGCTAAGAAAAAAAGGAGAGGATGGATTTACAAGTGAATTCAACCAAACATTATAAGAAATATATGAAAAAATCCTTAATTAAATACCAAAATAGAAATCCTGAAAAATCAAAGGAGAGATTAAAAAATTGAGAGTAAAAAATTAACAAATGAATAAAACTGTGGACCATTTTTTGAAAAATCAATGAAATAGATAAACTACTGGCTATTTTAATTTTTTAAAGAAAGAATAAGTCAAATTATCTGGATCAAAAGTGAAAGACTGTACAACCAATGAAAATGAAATTAAAGCAATTATTAGAAGCTATTTCTGCTCAATGATGTGGCAATAAAACTGAAAATCCAAATAAAACTGATAAATAATTACAAGAATATATAAGCCAACAGAACAGTAGAAATAAAATACATAAATAACCTTATCTTAGAAAAAACAGGACAATCCATAAATGATCTTCTTGAGGAAAAAACCCCAGGACAAGGTGGATTTACAAGCAAATTCTCCCTGAATAATTTGAAAAATTAGGCAAAGAAATCCTACTTAATTCCTTCTATGATACAAATATGGTTTTTATAGTTATACCAGGAAGAGCAAAAAGAGAAAAACTATAGAACAATGTTCCTAATGAACATAGACACACACAAAAAAATAAAATACAAGCAAGGACATTACTTACAACCATATATCACAAAGCTCATATACTATGACCAGATGGGATTTATACCAGGATTTCAGGACTGGTTCAATATCAGAGAAACTATAAGCATAATTGTATGCTTGAATAAGAAAAGCAACAAAACTCATATAATTTTATCAACATAAGAAAACAAGTTTTTGACTAAATATAACACTTATTAAAAATTGCTAGAAAGTATAGGAATAAATTGAGCTTTTCTTAGTAGAACTATCTCTAAAACCAAGAAAAAACATTATCTGTAATGGCGTGAAGCAAGAATTTTTATTATCACCATTATCATTTAATGTTATCCTAGAAATGCTAGCCATAACAATAAGTCAAGGAAAAGAAATTAAGTAAATAAGCATAGACAATGAGGAAACAAAACTATTACTTTTTCCAGATGATATACTGGTATACTTAGAGATCACTAGAGAATCAACTGAAAGAACCAGTTGAAACAATCAATAAATTTAGCAAAGTTGTCAGATATAAAATAAACACATACATTATTAGCATTTCTATATATTACTGATAAAACCAAGCAGGAAATAATGAAAATTCCATTTAAAATAACTATAGACAATATAAAATACTTAATCTACTTGGCAATACACAAACAAGAACTATATGAACATAGTTACAAAACACTTGTCACATAAATAAAGATATCTAAGTAATTGAAGAAATATTAATTGCTCATGGGTAGGATGAACCAATATAGTAAATATAACAATACTACCAACCTTAATTTACTTATTCATTACCATACCAACCAAATGAAAAAAAAGTAATAAAATTCATTTGGAAGAACCAAAGGTCAAGATTATTAAAAGATTCAAAGAAAAAGATGAAGGAAATAAAGGAAGGGGACCTAGCAGTACAAGATCTCAGATTATATTACCAAGTGGCAATCAAAATAATTTAATACTGTATGAAATAGATTGGTCGATTCCTAGAATAGAATAGGACATAAAATATACAAACAAACAAGCACAGTAGCCTAGTGTTTGATAAATGCAAATACCTAGATACTGGGGCAAAATTCACAATGACAGATACTGCTGAGAAATCTGAAAAGTAGTCTGGAAGAAACTAGGCATAAACCAACACCCAAAATATATAAACAGTTTTATAGCCCTTTGTATACTAAATATTCTCAAAATGGCAACATGAAAGGTGATATAAACAAGATTGGGAACATGGAAGAAATTACCTGTCAGATCTGTGAATAGAGTAAGAATTTATGACCAAATGAGAGACAGAAAATTAATATGAAGTAAAATGAATACTTTTGATTAAATCAAATTAAAAAGGTTTTTTGCACAAACAAATCCAAAGTTGCCACAATGAGAAGTAACCAGAAAACTGGGAAACTTTTTGTAGCAAATTTTTCTGATAAAGGTCTCAAATCTCAAATATGAAGTGAATTGATAAATTTTTTTTTCAAAATAAGCCATTCCCCCACTAAATAAATTATCAAAGTATATGAACAGCAATTTTCAGAGGAAGAAATCAAAGTTATTTGAAAAAATGTTCTAAATCAATAATAATTGAAGAAATATAAATTAAAACAACTCTAAAAAACTTGGAAAGACTTACATGCACTGATGCTGAGTGAAGTGAGTAGAATAGGAGAACGTTGTAAACATAACAGCAATATTGTGCAATGACTAATTAGAAAGAAACTCAGAAGCCATCTAGTTCAGATCTGCCAAACATGCATCTCAATGTACCGGAAATCCTCCTGAGAGCTTCTGGATCCAGATGAAAATATAATTGGGAGATAGTTTAAAAAATAAATAAAAATACAATAAGATATAGATAATGTTAATGCCTGGTTTTCTAAGTCCACATGTGTTTTACAGAGATAGTGGCCCCCTTTCTATTTAAGATCATTGATCTGGTCTAACCCCCCGTTCATTGATGGATGAAAGTATTGAGGCCTGGGGAGATTAAGTGACTTCCCTGACACCCTACAAGTAGTATCAGAAATGGAACTTGAACCCAGTTGCTCTCAGTCCAGAGACCACAATTCAGCCACAGCACCACAGAAAACTAAAGCCCAGAGTGTGTAAGGGATAATTCCAAGGTCGCATAACTGTCAGAGTCGACACTAAAAACACCAGTCTTTTCAATGGCTATTACCCATTGTGAAGTTAGGTTCAGAAGGAGAAATATGAAAAGAAGATCAATGATTTTTCTCTTTTTGTTCCTGTGTCTGCCCTTGGTCCTCTTATTCTCTTCCCCACCTTGCTCTCATGGTTATGGACTTTTTTTTTTATTTTTCAAAGGAAGTTTTTGAAGTTCAGGTACTATATCAATGCAAGAGCTAAGTACAGCTCCTGGATTGGAGGAGTATTAGTCAAAGAGGACCTTAGTGTCCCATTCCTTTTGTAAACACTCTCATGAAGTCCTGGAACAGAAACTAAGAAGAAAATAAAGGAGGCATTTACTTGATAACAAAGAAGAAATGGAGAAAGGAAAATTAGCTCTCTACCTTGTGAGCAGTTCTGTAGCTTTTGACAATATGAGTCCTTTAAGAGAATTTTAAGCCGTCTTTACTCCACTGAGAAGTGATTTGAAACCTTAAGGATTAGAGCTGTAAGAAACTTTACACATATTCTATTTTAACTTCCTCACTTCACATATGAGGAAACTGAGTCTTAGAAAAGTAACTTGCCAAAGGTGACATGAGTAACTAAATGAGATTTGGAGTAGCAGAAATAGGTCCCCTTAGACGGCATCCTTTTGTGAGGAGATGTAATAACAAGTACCCTAGCATGCTCAGGATGGCCTGCTAGCACAGGTTCTTTGATCTGCTTTTCTAGGAAAGACTGCTCAAAAAGTGGTTAACAATCCTACTTTTAATGACATTCACTACTTTAGGGAAAGGTCAGCACCATGAACTTGGAGAAAATACAAACAGAAAAAATACAAGCAGAGAAATTAGCACAAAGATCAACAGACAGAGCTCTAGCTGTCTGACATAGCAATATTGCTATACACTTTTCATACATCACTGGATCAAGGGAGCACAGATATCTCAGCAGTTGGGGGGTTCCAAACATATGGCCACTCAGAGTCTCTACCAGAAAATAAAAAGTTCCTTCTCATGAGTGAACCCCCAAAGCAAAATGCCAACCTCCCAGAATATATAACAAAATCTTGGCCTCTGATTGGATCAGAGCGGACAGGCACAAAACCTACATGACTCAGCACAGTGTAAATGATCAGGTTTCAAAGGAGATCAATCCTTCAGATGTTTACAATTTAGCCTGAGCCAGGGAAACTGAACCCCCAAAAGAAAACAACAAAAACCCCACCTTGCTCACACTTGCCAGAGATTAGTGGCAGATTTTAAGGCTTGAAGGAAGTCATTGTAGCTGTCTTCATTTTACTCACCACTCGAGTATCTTTTCTTCCAAACCTCCTCCCCAGTTACTTTCCCAGAAACCCTGACTCTTCTGATTGGTAACTGCTTGTATGGACCACTGTTTTAGGAGGCATG
The DNA here is from genome assembly GCF_028583685.1 of Petaurus breviceps papuanus. Taxonomy (NCBI): domain Eukaryota; kingdom Metazoa; phylum Chordata; class Mammalia; order Diprotodontia; family Petauridae; genus Petaurus; species Petaurus breviceps. The sequence goes on along the minus strand of NW_027187341.1, from coordinate 3,142,167 downwards.
TCCGTCGTGTTCCACTTACAATTTGTACTCCAGATTTTTTTATTCTTCTCCTCCTTCTCTTCTACCTCCTCTTTTCCCTCCTCCTTTTTCACCGACTTGTGAAGAGTTTTGCCTCTTTGTGAGCATCCTTCTGCCTGTTCTTGTTTTCCAATTTCCTTTAGAGTTTTCTTCCTCTGTCAGACTCTAAGCTTCTTGAGGGTAAATGTTGTCTTGTTTGCTTGTCTTTGTATCTCTAAAACTTAGATTCGTGGAACATAGTAAGAAATTGATAAACACTTTATCTATTTATATTGCTCTAGAAGCAGTTGGATGAATTTTTAAAATGATGCATAACGTCTCAATTATAGTTTTTGTCAGTATTTTGATATGTAAAATATTACAGAGAACTAGTTTTGAGACAACTTCTTGTGAGGGAGCCTATTTTTTTTTTATGTTAGCGAAGTTTGAGGTAGGGAAAATGGAATGGCTCTAATTAGCAGTTAGTGCAGTGATGTTAATTGATTTCTGTCTTTTTTTTCCATAGGGAGGGATGAAGGCAAGGCAATTGGGATTAAATGACTTGCCCAAGGTCACACAACTAGTTAAGTGTCAAGACTCTGAGGTCAGATTTGAACTCAGGTCCTGCTGAGCCAGTGTTCTATTCACTGCACCACCTAGTTGCCCCAAGTTCTGTCTTTTTAATACAAAACAATGAAAGAATCACTAGGGCAGTGGATAGAACACTAGACTTAAAGTCTGGAAAACCTGAGTTATAGCCTACCTTAGACACTTATTGGCTGTGTGATCTTGGCAAACTTATTTAACTCTGTTTGCCACAGTTTCCTCAACTACAAAATGAGGATAATAATAGCACCTACCTTCCAGGGTTAATGTGATGATAAAATAAAATTATTTATAAAGCTCTTTGCCTATCTTAAAGTGCCATATAAATGCTAATTTTTATTACTCTTATTATTATTCAGTTCTGGACCCTTTCCCTTTTCATTTTGCATGCTGGACCACTACTTTGGAAGAGTTTGAAGTAGTTTGTTGTGATGTCTTGAAACATATCTACAATTTTCTTTCAGCTTTTATAAAGAATGGAAGTCAAACAAGAGGAATATACAGTGTGTGATAAATTGATATATTTTTCATTACTTGAGAATGTGGGCTATTTTCTCTCCTTTATATTTAGCTGTTTTGGCTTTGAACCTTTGCACTTCAATCAAAGTGTAATTTTGAAGAAAGACTGTGTCTTAAGTTTTATTGAAGACTCAGCTATGTTTTCTTTCTCAGTTACTGCACCAGAAGTAAATATCCAGGCAAGAGAAAACTTACTGTTTGTATCTATCTTGAGTGCCTGATGACCATAGGCATAATTACTCATCAACTCAATAGAGATCTGCAAATTTATTTAGAAGGTGTGAAAATGAAATAAACTAAATAATTATTGTTGTTCAGTGGTTTCAGTTGTATCTGACTCTTTGTGACTCCCTTTTTTTGACAAAAAAAACTGGAGTGGTTTACCATTTCCTTCTTCAGCTCATTTTGCAGGTGAAGAAACAGAGTCAGACAGAATTAGGTGACTTCACCAGGGTCATACAACTAGTAAGTGTCTGAGGTTAGATTTGAATTTAGGTCTTCCTGATGCCAGGCTTGGTGCTCTATCCACTGTACCACCTAATTGCCCAGACTTAATAATAAAAACCTCAAATAAAGAAGATAGAGTACTAGACTAAGTGAAGGATTTTTTTTCCATTATCACCTTGGTATCTAACCCAGATTACTCAATGATAGAAAAGAAAAGTAGCCACCATAGCATAACTGATGTTACATATGTCAGTTGGATCCCAGGGAGTGGAATGTCTTTGGAGACTTTAAGTGCCACTAGTGATAAAGTATTCTAGTATCTGTTCAATCAACTTGGCACAATTCCTGAGGGACCCCTACTTTCCTGTCCTACACCTACAAGCTACATATTTCATCTTGAAATTATGTCAACAGACCCATTTCTGATCAGTGCCTACTGTGCGGGGACAGGCAATGTCATAAATAGTGCTATGATCTGTAATAACTGACTACATGTTGGGCAAATGCATTTAGGTTTAGAAATACCCAAATTACCAGGCCATTTGCTATATTTCTAATATGAAAGGCTCCAGGGAATCTATAAATACTCTAAACTCATACTTGCCATGGACAAATTTTACTTGTTGCTGAATTATTACTTGGCCTCTGAAAATCATTATCATCATTTGGCTCACTCAGAGAGGTAATTTACCTCATAGGGACAAGCACTTTACTCCCAAGAGGGAGTGTATTTTACACTCCTTACTCCTCCATAAGATTCAGAATATTTTTAATTGTTTCTTTAACATTGATAGCTTCTTTCAGCTGGGGAGAGGCCTAATTGTCTTCTGCAAATACCAATCCAATGAAAATATGTGGTGTTTCAATTCAGAGCAATTAAGTTGCCACTTCAATTTTTGTTTTGGAATCTACAATTATAATAAGAAAATTAGAAGACACTTTTTGGCTGTATATCAATTGATTTCTAATTAATTACATTCAGACATTTATTGACAGAACATATACATTTTAAGGAGAATTCATTTATGTCTATACCTTACAGGATGCAATCATGAAAATATATATATGATATTTAGAAGATCATAATACTTAGAACAATACAGTCTACTACCTTGTCAAGAGATAAACATATGGGGTGTCTAGGCGGTGCAATAAGTAAAGCACTGGCCCCAGAGTCAGGAGGACCCAAGTTCAGTTCCGGCCTCAGACACTTAACACACACACACACACACACACACACAAAACTAGCCATGTAACCTTGGGCAAGTCACTTAACCCCAACTGCCCTCCAAAAAGCAAAAGAGAGAGAGAGAGAGAGAGAGAGAGAGAGAGAGAGAGAGAGAGAGACATATAAGAGAAAGTCAAAGTATGTTTTATTTCTTAGCAAGAAATCATGCTTTGTTCTGTTTTAACCTTGGGGTAAGCAGAAGAATAATTCTTTCCAAGGACAGTTGTCATTGAGAACAACAGCAATGCACTGGAAAATATGATTGGAAAAAAAAGATGGGGAGTCACCTTTACCTTCTTCCTATAATTTTATGGATCAGATTTTAACATTAATTATACCCTATGCATAGATATGGACCTGCAATTTTCTCCTTGTGCACCTTAATACATCCTAAATGTGAAAGTTGGTGCCTTGAACACAACATGACACAGTTTTTATTCCCAAACACAGATGCCAGACATCAAGAGTCCAAAAGCAGCATCTGACTCAGGCCTGACATGCTTTACAAGCTGTTGTTTTCATAGCTCTCTTGCTTTCCTGGGGACTGGTTGATTGTCCTGTTGATGCTTTCCCCATTGATTCCTGTTTCCTCAGTGTGATGCTCTTCCAGGGAGAAATATGGGCTTGAGCAGATTGTTCCTAATGAGGGCACTCTGCAAAGCTCTTTGAAAGAAAAAGAAATGTGCAGAGGCAGGGAGGGATAGTCAGGGATGCTCTGAATGGCATGTTTAATCTGCCTTTTCTATTAATCTACATGCTGCAGAGCCTATTCCCTTAAGGGGCTTGTAATGCTAGAGTTAGGGTTGTTGTTTGTCTGGCTTAGCATTCATTTATTATTGGATTCCCCACATACGCCTCATTCTTCCTTTTCCCCTAGATTAAAAAGATCTCTTTCCTTCCTTCTCTTTCTTTCTTTCTTCCTTTCTTTCTTTCTTTCTCTCTCTCTTTCTTCCTTCCTTCCTTCTCTTTCTTTCGTTCTTTCTTTCTCTCTTCCTTCCTTCTCTTTCTTTCCCTTCCTTCCTTCCTTCCTTCCTTCCTTCCTTCCTTCCTTTCTTCCTTCTCTTTCTTTCTCTTCCTTCCTTCCTTCTTTCCTTCCTTCCTTCCTTCCTTCCTTCTTTCCTTCCTTCCTTCCTTCCTTCCTTCCTTCCTTCCTTCCTTCCTTCCTTCCTTCCTTCCTTCTTTCCTTCCTTTCTCTATTCTCCATTGCCTTTCTTTTTCTTTCTCTGTCTCTTTCTTTCTCTTTTTTCCACTCAGTCAGAAAAATATTACCTTAGGGGTGTTTATGATGTGTTGTAAGTGACTTACTAAAAATCCCAGTGTACTGAATATCTATTAAAGTGTTTTCAGAGTCAATTATGTTCAGTATTTTTTTCTGTGAATTACGTAAGAAAATAGTACCATATCTCCATCCTGCTATTCTTTATAAAAAAGAATTTAATATATCAAGAAGAGTGTTCTTTTCCTAACAGGCACCAGTGCTGGGCAAAACACACAGTAACAAGTGAATTGCTGGATTTGAGTCTTTTTATTTATTTCAAAACATTACAGATGCACTGCAAAGACAAGCCATCAGTTAGCAATGACAGCAAACATGAAAATGTAGAAAAATAAATTGAACTTTAATTTTTTTTCTCGACTAAGTATAGACATCTATCATAACTAATGCACTTATAATAGCATAGCACTTTTCCCCCCATGTAGTAATCTCATCTATTTTGTTATGTCTTAAACCTAATTAGAAAGCAACAATCCTGGCAGTTATAAAAAAGGCAATATTTCTTTTGACCAGGGTAGGTAAAATTCAGAGCAATTAAAGTTATGGCAAAGTTTATGCAAGAACAGAGAAATCATATCTTTGCTAAATAGTCTGTGAAGTCCTCCTACTTTTGGTGCCTAATTACTGGTGTCAGGCTTGTAATAGCGGCATCTGTGCACACTCAACACTCTAATGGGCAGCTCCTACAGGACTAATGAATTTTAATTGATGGTGTTTAGCGTGGCTTTGGGTTTCTCTCTCTTGTGTAGAGGAAGCTATGCCCTTCTGCTCTCTTGTCCCCAAGTGAGCTGGCTGTCTGCTAGGGCGGCTTATAGGTGCAGATGGTCAACAAAAGGTAAAGAATGCCTAGACTCTCTGGCTATCAGTTTCTTTTCAGCAATGTTAAAGCCTACATTACTAATCAGCTTCCTTCTTCTGCCCCAATTCCCAACTTCTCCCTTCACCCAAGCACAGTTAATGCATACAACTCCTTGTCAAATGGACAGGTCAAGTCCTATTCGATTCAAAACATCCCTTTCTACCTAGCAAATCATGCTTGGGTTATTCCAGTTATCAACTTTCCATAGGTCATTTTCAAAACAGATGGTTCTTTCTTTGTGGGAGGAGGAATGGGAATGGGAGCAAAGCTGAAGCCTTTATGCTCCATCACTGGTATCATCTGAAATGAAAAGAAAAAATACTCAAGTACAATGGAGCCAAATGATGGATCACCTGTGTGTTACCTGAATGCTTGGGGTGCATCCTGCATAGAATTGTTATCAGTTTTATTCTGTTTAGCTTTTCATAAATAGTACATTTAGACTTCAGAGTTTCCTGAGAGTGCCCTTAGCTCTTCTTTGATAAGAAGTCAGGTATATAGTAAAGAATACTGAAATGATGTAAAGCTTTCACTGCAGTGACTTTAACAATACTTGAATCATTTTGCCTTTTGACTAAAGAGACTATTTGAAAATCATTCGCAACAGCAGCAGAACTCAGGTTGCAGTGTGCAAAGTGAACCTTGCAAAAGAGTATATGACTTCCCAGTCTTCAGTGCTCCATATATCAGAAGCTGGCCACAGGACAAAAATGACAGGGCCAGTCCCAGGTTTACAGAAAACAAGAAATTGGCCACCCCCTGCTGGCCAATTAACACAAGCAGCTTGGCCTTGCTTTTGAAATCAGTCACTCGCCTGCCTGCCTGGCTGCCCATCCAAAGAGAACAATTTCAAAGGAATAATGAGAATGTGTTAATTGTGAGTAATATCTCAGTGTAATGGTCTTTTTTTGCACCAGGAGAGAGATAGGAGAGAGAGAGAGAGAGAGAGAGAGAGA
>NW_027187341.1:3103847-3136179 GCF_028583685.1 Petaurus breviceps papuanus | reverse complement strand
AATATTAAGTATAGTAGTATGTTTAGAGAAAGAGACATAAGAGAGGAGAGAGATGGGAAAGAGAAATAGAGAGATGGGATACACGACGCTCTTCCGATCTAACACGTAGAACTTCCTCGTTGAGAGAGAGAGAGAGAGAGAGAGAGAGAGAGAATATTTTTACTGTCTTAAAACAATATTCTAGTGTTGGTTTCCTGGCAACAAAAATAACACATACACACATAAACCCTTATAAAGACCCCAGCCCCAATAAAATATATGCGTTTGCCTGTCAATTCATATTTCATCGCATATTGTGTAATGATATATTTCTAAATCTTTCCCTTCATTTCTTTTTATAAAGATTGAAGATGAATGTGGCATGCTATATATTTGATGCTTAGAAAGGCTTTCTTTAAATCTATCTAATTAAATTCCCTTAAATATAAGTGAAGATCAACCCTATACATATCAAAGAAATAAAACCTAGGCTTTTCTAGGGGAGACTCTCCTTCCTTAGGAGAAGAGTGAAAAAAAGACATAAAAAGATAAAATTCTATGTTAGATTAATGACTGTGCCTAAAGAAACTCTAAAGGTATATATGTATACACATGCACACTCACATATAATTTATATACATATAAATATACACAATACACACTTTAAAACCATGTATATATACATATACACAAATACATACATGCATGCTACATGGACCAAAGGTTAATGTTCCACGTATGGATAATGCAGTACTTGCTGATGCAGGACCTCTGGGTTTCCAAGATTAGCACAGGAAGCAGAGAATTGATCTATAATCTGTTGCATTTTGGTCTCAAAGGCTGCATTAAGTGCACAATCATCAGTGAACACAAAGTTAGGCACCAAATCCCCTTCTGTTTTGTTCTTGGTTGGCAGCCTTTAAAAGTCAACCATCAACGAAGAAATTGATTTTGATGCCATTTTCATTCTTGTTGAAAGCATCTGACAATATTACAGAAAACATCATGCTGAAGAACATGGGAGTAAGCAAACAACCTGCTTTACTGCTTTGTTGACTGGGAAATCATGAAAGCATCCTCCTTCCTCCAGGACCCATGTGACCATGCCATCATGAATCTGGCATGCAACGCTGATAAACTTCTCCAGGCAACCCAATTTCACCATGATCTTCCACAGGTCCTCATAACCAATGGTACCAAAGGCTTTGGTCAGGTCAACAAATATATACAGACCTCTATTCTGCTCCTGGAATTTCTCCTGATGTTGTTTGGCAGCAAACATCATGACGACCATTCCCCAGCCCTTTCTAAACTCCCACTGATAAGTTCATTTACCTTAGCAGTATAGTTTACAAGGCTGTCCATAAAGATGACAAGGTTGGTGCACATATTGCCAGAGCTATCAGCATTTGGGAGGTTCCAAAGGAAAATGTGGGAAAAAAGAGGTATCAGACTACATACCAAACTGAAGGTCTACAGAGTCATTGTGGCATATCTGGGAAAACTGGATGGTCTATCAGCACCATGTCAGTGAAGGGAATTGTTTCCACTTGAATTGGGTCTGGAAGATCCTGAAGATTACCTCACACCATAAGGTATTAGACAGTAAGGTCCTCTCTAGAGCTGAACTGCCAAGCTTTCAAACTCTAGTTTAGAGTGTGCAACTGGGCTGGTCACATAGTTCAAATGACAAACGTGCATTTAATCAAAAGAAAACTCATAGAAAGTAAGCTCTGATGTGGTGGTCAGAAAAAGCAGTATATATACATGCTCAAGGTATCTCTGAGATCTTTAGTAGTGATTGTGAGAAAGGGGATACATTGGAACAGGATTGTCCAGAATGTCACGCCTGCATCAGAGAAGGCTTTGTATTCCGTGAGCAAAGCAGAATTGCAGAAGCACACAGGAAATGTAAGTTGTACAAATCCAGAATCATTTGTACTCTAAATGCTATAACAGATCACCTGTGCCCAATCTGTAGTAATTTCTTCTCGAATTCATACTGGTCTGATCAGTCACAGTCAAACATACCATACCCTGACTTCAACATTGTGATGTAATTGGTCTTTGAAAATGAAGGATGAACAACTACACACACACACACACACACACATACACACACATTTGCATGTAAAACCCATCTTACAACATCAGACCCTAAGAAGCCTAATCCATGTAATGCAGGGGTACAGGGGGGCAATATGACCCCAACTCAGTCCCTCCAGTCTTGAAGCTGAAACTGCTGATTCAGGCAAACAAAGGAAAACACCTAAAACTATGAAGAAATGATTTTAACTAAAAGACACCCAGGAAATAGAACCTGAAAAGAAATATAGCCATGCCAAAAGTCTAAAAGTAGCTTTGGAGGGGAAAAAATATATTGTGGCTTCAAGGATTACAAGAATATGTAGAAGAGATTAAATAGGAGATTCAAGATCAAGTGGTTATAAAGGAAAGAATGACAAGGTGAAATTGAAATTGATGTCTTGGAAGAAAATATGGAAAATCTTGCCTAAGAAGTAGATAACCAAAAAAGACAAAAATGAATAAGAAAGAAAATAAGAAATATTATACCAAAAGCAACAGATTAAATAATTAGTAGAAATGAACATCCATCCATCCATCCATCCATCCATCCATCCATCCATCCATCCATCCATCCATCCATCCATCCATCTATCTATCTATCTATCTATCTATCTATCTATCTATCTATCTATCTATCTATCTATCTATCTATCTATCTATCTACCATGCAAAACAACTAAACTGAAAAACTGCTCAAGAAGAGATGATGTAAGAAATTCTGTACTATCTGAAAATTTTACCCAGAATGGATTTCAAATTTTAAGAAATCATGAAGTATAATTGCCCAAACAAAGCAGAACTAGATAACAAAGTAAAAATATACAGGATCCACCAGTCACCTCACAAAAGAAATCTCAAAATGAAAACTCTCTGGAATATCGTAATGAGAATCTAGAGCTTTCAGGTCAAAAGAAAATACTACAAGCAGCCAAAATGAAAAAATAATTTAAGATCAGAGGGGTCAAAGTAAGGATCACACAGTACTTGGAAGGTGCCACATTAAAGAAGAGCTTTGAATGTGACATTCTGAAAGCAAAAGATAAAGATTTAAACCAATGCTAATCGATCCATGAAAACTAAGTACTAACCTATGAAAGAAAAACAAAACAAAATAAAACTAAAATGGACCTTTAATGGATTAGAGGATTTCTAAGCATTACTGAATGAAAACACAGAATTGAACACTTATTTTGAAGTTAAAATACACATACCAAGTAAAATATAGAAAAGTCTACATATTTGTTCAACGATAAAGAAATATGTGCATATTGTTTATATGCTAATATGAGAATAAGAATAAAATGTATTATTAAATAATAGAGGCTACCCTTCTTCTAAAACACCTCCAATCATTACCTTTATTTTGTTCCCTTCCACCCCCTTTTCCATGTTTAAATACTTTTCTTGTTATAAATCCATTATGTAATGATGATTTTGCTTTCTTTCTTCCTCTTTTCTTCTCCAGTATAGTAACTTCTCTCTCCAATTCTGTCTTCTCCTAAGATGACCAGGATAAATTAAATCACCTATATGTCATCTCTATTTTATTTACTTTTCTTTATGACCTTCAATTAGGCTCCTGGAGAAAATATTTGTTCCTCATTTCTCTATTGACACAAACAATTTATCTTTCATAATCCCTTCCAAATGAACAAATTTCTATGACTTTGCATATTTAACTTTACTCTTGCATTTTCATATCAAAATATATAGTAACTTCTGGTCTGCTTATTATGAATAATTGGAAATCCTCTATTTTATTAAAAGTTCATTTATGCCCCCATAGCATTATTCTTATTTTTTTCTAGATAGATCATTTTCAGTAGCAAGTCTTCTTTTGTCATTTGTAATAGTGTCATTACAAGTATTCTTGTTTTGTAAGAGTCCACTATACAGTCTTATGTGATCTTGACTTGGGTTTCTTGGTACTAGAACTCTTACTTTTTGGTCACTTTTTTTGGTATTTTTTTCCTTTGAGCTAAAAACTCTAGATTATGGCTATAACATTCGTGAAAGTTTTCAATTTTGGATTTTGTTTAGGAGGTGGTTTATGTATTCTTTTTTTCTATCTTGCTCTCTGCTTCTAAAAGTCTGGTCAATTTTCATTTAACTTTCTTAAAATATTTGTATTCAGACTTTTTGTGCATCTTTGCAGATAGTTACAATGAAAAAGCTTTCATATCCATGATATAAAGAGAAATTAATCAAATTTTTAAGAATAGGAAAAACTCCCCAACCAGCAATATGAGAATAGTTTTCAAAGGAAAAAAATTTCAGACTATTAAGAACCATATTTTAAAAAACAACTCAATCAATAATTAGAGACATTCTCTAAAGCCACAGGTTCTACTTCACACCCATCAGACTGACAAAGGTGACAAAAAGATAAGATTGACAAATAGGGAGCCTTGAGAAAAATCACACTATTATTGATGAAGCTCTAAATTGGCTTAATCATTCTCTAGTCTGAAGTTTCTTTTTATACTATTTGCTCATCTTCCCACCAAAACCTGATTTTCTAACTCTTTGTCAAGGTTGGAGTCTGCTTCCAATGTGGATGGGAGTAAGGGTGCAGATGGGTGTACTGTCCCAGGCTTCAAGGGGTTTTATATCAACTACTCAATTCCCCACCTTCTGTGGGTCCAGAGCTGTGGAAGCAGCTGCTGCTGCCACTATGGCTGCTACTGCTGCCCCAGGGTGGGGTCAGACTCCAGCCAGACCATGTTCTTCTTTAGTTCAGGTCCCACAGAATTTTCCCATTGACTTTTTATGCTGTTTCTGGCTTTCTGGGTTGAGAAGCCTGGAAACACCACAGCTGCCAGTGATTCAGTCACATGAGGTCCACTCTGTCCCTGTCTATGCCAGTGTGGCCCATGTCAGACTGCTCTCTGATCCCAGCTCAGTGTGATAGACCCTTCCTGTCAGTCTTCCAGGCTGTCTTGGTCTGGAGGTGTGTTTCACTCTGTCATATTGTGGGTTCTGTAGCTCTAGAATTTGTTTAGAGTCGTTTTTATAGATACTTGGGGAGATTTAAGGGAGATCTCAAGCAAGTCCTTGCTCTTACTCCCTGGCCCAATCGTTCTGGGAAACAATTTGTTAACTATGCCAAAAAATCACCCTTTTATTCAGTTATTCAACTAGGTCTATACCCAAAGAGAACAAAGAAAAAGGAAAAAGATATACATCCAATAAATAGTCATACTAATTCTTTTCATATTAGCCCCAAATTGGAAAATAAAAGAGATTTTTACCTACTGGGAAATACCTAAACAAATTAGGTTATAGAAATATAATGTAAAATTGTAGCATGAGAAATTATGAAATGGCTAATTTCAAAAGAAACTAGGAAGATTTGTATGCACTGATACAATATAAAGTGAGCAGATTAGGAGAAAAATTTATGTAATGAAAAAAGCATTTTAGAGAAATGTGAATTTAAAAGAACTCTAATCAATTCAATGATGAATGATGATTCCAGAATATCAAAACTAAAACATGCTAACCAACTCTTTTTAGAGAGGCAAGGGACTTAAAAATGCAGAATGAGACATTTTTGGACACAGATAATGTGGAAATTGGTTTTGGCGGACAATGCATATTTATTATAAGTTTTTTTTCTTATTAAGTTGCAGAATGGGCTAGAGAAAAATAAATACATGTACATTAATAAATGAATATATACATATACATATACTTTGTATCCCCAGTACTTATCATAATGTGTAGCACAAAGCAGGCACTAAAATTTAATAAAAGTATGTTGACTAACTAAAAGATGACAAAAGACTAGAATAATCATTATTAAAAGATTTCTGGACTGACAGTAACATTAATACATTGTTGATAGACTTATGAATTAGTACAACCATTTTGGTAAGCAATTAACAAATGCATAGCTAACCCTTTACTCTACTACACATGTATTTCAAGGATGTCATCAATTTAAAAAAAATATTCTCCAAATTGACCAAGATATTAATAGCAGTACTTTTTTGTGACTAAACAAACTGTGGTAAATGTATTGTAATATCATTGTTTTAAAAGAAACAACAAATTTGATAAAGTGAAACATGCCAATACTTACATGACTTGATGCAAAGTGAAGTATACAGAACCAAGAAAATAATTTACTTTATGAGGACATCAATCTAAATGGAAAGGATGACATTTTTTTTATTTTTTTGCTCTTTGGAGGGGGGAAGGCAGGGCAATGGGGGTTAAGTGACTTGCCCAAGGTCTCATGGCTAGTTTTATATTAAGTGTCTGAGACTGGATTTGAACTCAGGTCCTCCTGACTACAGGGCCGGTGCTCTATTCACTGTACCACCTACCTGCCCCCAAGAACAACATTTTTTTTAGGCAGGGTTATGCTGTATGAGAGACAGGTGAGTATCTACCTAATTTTTATCTGCTTCTAACAAAATCTAAATGTGTGGAAAGAGCTCTAGTCACACATGTTTACAACAGTATTTTTTTGAGCATTGTAGGAAAGAATTGGAAACATTGTAGGTGCTCCTCAATTGGGGAATGGCCTAACGTACCGTGTTTCCCTGATAATAAGACCTATCCCGAAAATAAGCCCTCCCCTTACTGTGTAAGATTCCTCTAAAATAAGCCCTCCCCCGAAAATAAGCCCTACTGAGATTGCTACTGTAGTGAAGGTGATCCCCTGCGCTACACGCTACATTATTGCCCCCCCCGTGAAACGCACGCCGTGCTCCGAGTTGCATCCAATCAGAGCTGCAGCAGTGAGCGCGTCATCCTGTTCTTCCCCAGTGATTTGCTTATTGAATAAAGGTACATTTTTTTGTTCACATTTACCTGTTTATTAAAATTGCTGTCAATGTTCATCAAAACAAGCCCTCCCCTGAAAATAAGCCCTCTGGTGTTTTTCTGTCCAAAAAAATAATAAGACAGTGTCTTATTATCGGGGAAACATGGTATTATGTTTTATAAATGAAATGGAATATTACTGTGTTATAAGAATTGATGAAAGAAGTATATACAGAGAAAACTGAGAGGACTTACATTAATTGATTCAGTATGAATTTAGGAGAATTAAGAGAATTTTTTAAATAAGTACTACAATAGTACAAAGGAAAAGAACTATGAAAGTCCTAAGAAATATAATCAATTCAATAATCAATCATTGCTCCAGAATGTTGATAATGAAGCATGCTTCCCACATCCTGGCAGACAGGTGATTTATTAGAGACCCAGGATTTGATTTGTCTTATTATACATATTCATTACAAAGGAAAGGTTTCTGTTTTATTTTTTGGGGGGGATGAGGAAAAGATGTAGATTAGGAAGGAAGGAAACAAAAAATTATTAAAAGCCTACTATGTGCAAGGCACTGTGTGCCAAGCATTTTACAATTATTTTGCTTAATCATCACAACAAACCCTGGGAAGTAAGTTCTATTATTATTTTCATTTTATAGTTGGGTAACTGAGAAAGACTTTTCCAGGGTCACAATTCTAGGAAGTATCTAAGGTGGTATTTATAATCACATTGTCCGAATTCCAGCCCCAAAGCTCTATCTATTGTGCTACCTAGCAGTAGTTATAGTTATAATAAAAAGGGATTTTTAAAGTATTTGTGGGCACTAGCTTTGCCACTTCTTTGCTTTTCACACATGTGAGTGTATGCACATACATGCACATACATACACACATAAATTCATATATAAACATAGGTACAAATAATACACATATACCTGCATGGACGTGTGTACATATATAACTACATCCATGTGTGCAATGTGTGGTGTGTGTGTGTGTGTGTGTGTGTGTGTGTGTTCCAAAAAAGAACAAGAGTAAGTTCAAAAAGGAACACAGTGAAGGAGGGAAGTAGATTAAAATGCTAAATTTTATATCCACTTGATAAAAAATAAAATAAACTATATGTAACAGAGAAAAAAATTCCAGCTCTTATTTAAATGGGACAAAAGTGATATTCTTTCTTACCTTTTAATTTTTGACCATCAGCAGCCTCCTCACATAAGGTTAGTCCATGACTTCCTCTTAGCTGGAGCTCTTCCTTTTGAACTGTCCAACTGAGCTTTCCCCACCTCCCCATCCCCAGTTTTTCTCTGTAAAGTTCAGCAAAACTGAACTAGCCCCTAAATACTTCTCTAAGTCATTTGTTAACATGTCTGGCCTCTCTGTTAAGGAAAAGCGTTGCATTCATTTCTGTCTATGGTAGGAATTGGATGTCATCTGTAATACTGGATATGTATTCCTCCCTCTTTCTATGTTTAATGTTATTATATTTTCACTCTTTTTCTTTGCTATGAGACCAGTAAATGTTGAATTTCATTAAAATACTGTTCAAAATGTTAGACTCACAAGGACAGACTTATACAATAGAGGACTTGATGAGATTAGGATGTTTAGCCTTGTTAATATTTGGGGTTACACACAGCTGGAAAGGGAAAGAAGCACAATGGTGTAGTGGATTGGGAGGAGTTGGCACCTAAATGATACAAGTTTAGTGTAAAATCTAAGAATATTTTCTAGGACACAAATGAAATTATAAAAAAGAAAAAACTGTTGGAATTTTTTTTCAGGCATCATAATAAGGATGCCAGTTCACATCTTGAAACTGTTTTTAGCATTTTTGCCCATTATGAATGTTTTAAAATGTCATCATGTACTCCAATCATTCAATAAATATTTATAGACCTATGAAAAGGTACAAAAGAGGTACTAGGTACTGAGAAATAAAAGATATGTAAAACATAGCCTCTAACATCAATGAATTTACAAACTAGAAGGAGAATTAAGGCATGCACACACACAGGCACACACAAATCATATCAATGATAAGTATCATGAGAGTATAAAAAAGGTATGTACTTTTGGAAAATGGAGAATTTGTTTCCAAACTAGAGGGACAGGCAAGATTATTGATGGGGGATAGGGAAAAGCTAAAAGGGAAGAACAAATTCAATATGAATGAAGCAATAGAAGTCAATATTTTTTGGAAGTTAAAGTGTAGATTTCAAGTTTTTTGAAGAAGAGCTATTTTGTTTTTGTTTTTTCCCCACTTAATGTTTTATTTTTTTTCAATTAGATGTAAAGATAGCTTTCAGCATTTGCTTTTATAAGATTTTGAGTTCCAATTTTTGTTTCTTCCTCCCTCCCATCCTCCTTCCCCTAATCCCTCCCCAAAACAGCAAGCAATATGATATAGGCTATACATGTACAATCATATTAAACAGAATTCCAGATTAGTCATACTTCAAGAGAAGAATTAGGGGGCGCCACAGTGAATAGAGCACCAACCCTGGAGTCAGGAGGACCTGAGTTCAAATCCAGCCTCAGACACTTACCACAAAACTACCCATGTGACCTTGGGCAAGTCTGTGGCAGCAAGCACCTTAGCATCCCCAGAGTGGCTGCCAACACAGGTTCTTAGATCTGCTTTTCTAAAGGAAAGCAACTCAAAATGTATTAACAATCTTGATTTAATCAAACATATGTCATTTATCTAGTTTAGGGGAAAAAGGTCAGCATTCCAAACTTCAGAGAATACAGAGGTTATAAGCAGACAAAAAATGCAGACAGAAAAACAGCTCAGCAGACAGGCTTCCAACTGTCTAACCATTACATCCATACCTAGTCAGTTACCAGAGCAAGTAAACATCTGGGTTTTCAAGGGGGGTGGGGGGGTTGACAGCTGCCCAAAGTCTCATCTGGTCAAATCATACAATTCTTCTCAAAGTGAGCCCCAAAGCAAAGCCTCACATCAGGGATTATATAGCCTTTTTCCTGGCTCAGAGAATGTCACAACCCTCTTGACCTACTGCCCAATCACACAGCACCAAGGTGTGGGCATTCCTGAAAACCAAGCCTCCTGCCATGGGCTCCATGTGACCACATTCAGCCTATTAGGGGGCAGAGTATATTTTCAAATCAAGGAAGATTCTCAGATTCACTTAAGCCTATCAAAGGGCCTAGGGGCAGGGAAGATCTTAGATTCCCATTTTCATAACTAAGTCACTTAATCCCAATTGCCCTACATCCCCCCCCCCCAAAAAAAGCAAAAAAAAAAAATCAGAATAAAAGGAAAAACCATGAGAAAGAAAAAAGAAACAAATAAAAGAGAAAGTAGCCTGCTTCAATTTGCATTCAGACTCCATAGTTCTTTCTCTGATATGCATAACAGTTTCCATCATGAGTCTTTTGGAATTGTCTTAGATTATTGTATATTGTGGAGAAGAGCCAAGTCTATCAATGTGATCATGCACAATGTTGCCGTTGCTGTGTACAACGTTCTCTTGGTTCTGCTCACTTCACTCAACACTAGCTCATGTAAGAATTTTGAGGTTTTTCTGAAATCTGCTTGTTCATCATTTCTTATAGAACAATAGTATTTCATTACATACTGTAATGGGAATGTGAATTTAAAGATCTTCCCTGCCCCTAGGCTAAAGTGCACCTGGAGCCTGGGGTGGGAGGCTTGTTTTTCAGTAGATACTTCTTGATTGGCCATATTGGTCAATAAGGTTGTTACATTCTCTGAGCCAGGAGAAAGCTATATAAGCCCTGATGTGTAGCTTTGTTTTGGGGCTCACTTTGAGAAGTGTTCTGTGATTTGATCTGGATTCTGGGAAGCCGTTGTCCAGAGCCCCCCAGCTTTGAAAAATCCAGATGTTGAAACCCAGATGTTGATTTGGTATGGATGTAATGGTTGGACAATTTGGAAAGCTGTCTACTTGATCTGTTTCTGTCTTGATAATTCTGCCTGTATACTTTGAAGTTCAGGGTGCTGACCTTTTTCCCCTGAATGAGGTAAACGATATGTGTTTGACTGATTAAAGTAAGCTTATTAACTCATTTTGAGTTGCTTTCCTTTAACAAAGCAGATCTAAGAACCTGTGTTGGCAGCAAACCCTGAGGACGCTTGGGGTGTTTGCTGCTAAACATACATATAATACAACTTGCTCAGCCATTCCCCAAGTGATGGGCATCCCCTCAATCTCCCATTCTTGGCCACCACAAAAAGAGCTGCTGCAAATATTTTTGTACATTTGGGTCCTTTTCCCAAGACAAAATATTTTAAATTATTCCTCCTGACAAGGATAGTTAGGTGGTACACTGGGTAACAGTGCCAGACTTGAAGTCAGGAAGAACTGAATTGAAATCCTACCTTAAAACACTGTTTCAGATTCTTCCTCTGTAAAATGGGGATAATAATGGAGTCTACTTCTCAGGGGTTTTGTGAAAATAAAATGAAATAATTTAGGTAAATTACTTTTTTTGGAGGAGGGGAAGGCAAGGCAATTGGGGTTAAGTGATTTGCCCAAAGTCACACAGCTAGTAAGTGTACCAAATGCCTGAGAGCAGATTTGAACTCAGGTCCTCCTGACTCCAGAGTTGGTGTTCTATTCACTGCACCACCTAGTTGCCCCAGTAAATTACTTTAAAAAAATTGAAAACACTGTATAAATTCTAGCTATTATTATAAATATTATCAATATAATTAGATTGGTTTTGCTCATTGGTGACTAAAGCACAACAGAAATTAAAATCATTAGAGTTGAGCAAGTAAAGAAATTAAAATCCATAATATTAGTTATGATATCAAAGTGGGTACTTCTGAAGGTGACCCCATCATTTTCAAGGATTAGAAGATCTTGCCCCAACATAATTTTTCTAGCTTAATTTCTGGCTGCTCTCCAATACACATATCCTACTGTCTTACCAAACTAGATTGTTCATAATTCCCAACCTAGGCCTTCAGCTTTCCCACTTCCCAGACTTTCTTGAGCTCTTTTGTCTGCCCGGAATGCTGCTACTGCACTCTTTGTGTTCAACTCAATTCAATCCTAGTCATCCTTCCTTTCCTTAATCTTGGTATGAACTAACACCTTCTTCATTTGAATTTTCATACCAAACATTTAACAGTTATTTCATAAAGAAGATGATCTGTCTTACTGACTCTACTAAACTATGAACTCCTTAAAGCATTCACCTTTCATATTAAAATATCTAGAAAGGTATGCTCAGTGTATCTACACATCTTGAGGTTATTTTACCATTTGTCCTCCCTTTTTTCCTTCTCTTCTTTCTTCTGGTAAGGAGTGCCACAGAACAGCCTTCTAAGGCTTGCATATGATCCCACAGATGTAACACAGTGCCCTGTACACAATAAATACTCATCAACTATTTGATGAGTGAATGGATGAATAAATATATTTAAAAAGGAATGGGTGAATGAATGACCAATAATCTAGTACTGGCCTCCACATGTGCTTAGAACATCTTCACTTTACCTGTCTCCAATATTCAGTGCTCTTCTTCAAGATACTAAAAACCATAAATTATATTTAATAGTCACATTTTCTCCATAGTCTGAGGTTGTCAATTTTTTTTTTAGAATTTGAGAAAAGAGAAGAGATCTTAACTTTGACCTTTAAAGCATACCATTATTTTCTGAATACATATACATACATGTATACATATACACAGGGGTGTTTCTGTATTACTTGAATTAGCATTTAAATAACTTGTTTTAGAAAAGAAAGGTTTGTTTACATATCTTCTAAAGTATTCTGAGCATTTTTAAATATACAGGGATATTCATTAATCCATGAATAGAATAGTTATTCTTTGTGAAGTGAATTTATTTGGGGGGCATAGATAATCTCAATAAAATGGTCAAGCAGCTTAAAGAATCCAAAAAAAGCATATCTCAACAATTCACATAAGCAGCACTTCAGGTATTCAGAAAATTATTTGGGACTATCACAAAATGATCCCTATATTATTATTAGTTGAAATTGTTTGCTACTAGTAAGTATACTGTATAGTGAGGCTGTAACAAACCTATGACAGAAAAAGAAAAAATAAAGCTAAAATGGACTAAATAATTTAAGGGAAAATGCCCTTTTTTTTGAGAGGAGTGAGAGTGGGGAGTATAGAAAGAAATCTGCTTGATGAGTCATCAGAGATAGCCTGGAGATGTAAGTAGGGCTGTTAAACAGTGAATGTTTATTGAGCTTCCGAACTGGCTGTTTTCTCTGCAAATGGGCCTCCAGAGAATTAATCTTCCCATAGAAAAGAAACAGGAATTGAATGGGTGGTCCAATAAGGGGCTCCAGGATTTAAACAAGAAGAGATGAGAGTTGAATGAGAGCCATTGCTTTAAGTGGCCTTGAGGGAGAAAGCTCCAGGGAATAACTGAAGAAGACAATAAAGATAGAGAGTCTAGATTGAGAGTAAGTCAAGTCTACTCTAGCACATTGGGTTAAAAATCAAGATTTTTTTTCTTTTGTTTTGTAAGCATATAACCATCTTTGACTGCTGACTCATGAATTTACTTCATTGTTTAGAAAATAAATCAGTCTCAAGATGATAGTTCTACTTTATCTCAATTTAATTTAATAAGCATTTAAAATCAACATCAACTCAAGGTGGGGCAAGAAGCATGTATGAATCACTTACCATATGCCAGGGCAGTATGCTAAGTTCTGGGGATGCAAATAAAAGCAAAAAGAAAGCTAGTACCTGGCTTCCTGGAGCTTACATTCAAATTGGGAAGACAGCACAGGAAAATGAGTTGAAAGGGGATGGAACAGAGGTAGAGAGAATGTGCCTGCACAAGGGCATCCTATTCAAGCCCGGAAAGTCAGAAGCATCGCTAGGATTGTTGGTCAGCCTACACCTCTCAACAAAATGGGAGCTATGAGTGGGAGTGGAGTGGGGCTCTTTAATGAGAAGAATGTTCAAGGATGAGAAAATCACAGGGGTGAAGGAGAGACTACAGCTGAAGCACAGTCATCCAGATTTCCAATGAGAGTAAAGAAAGCCAAGTTAATTCAATGAAGTTAGTTATGGAAGGCCTGAGGGCAATGGGAATAATTTTTAGGGGAAAGGGAATAAGAAAGATCAGCTATGAAATTGCCTTCTTCATTTAGGGTGTCAATGGAAAAAGTAAAATCCTACCAACCATCTGTTTCTTTTGACCTTGTTCAACTGTTTCTAGTATACAGAGTATGAAAGGTGGGGGGTAGAAAACTAAACTCCTCCCAAAGTCTTTCCTTATAGAGGACTGGGCTCTGTGCTTACCAGATAACTCTCCACTTTTCATCAGCCGTTCTACTTGAGTTCCACTCATGAAGACTGCTTGCTGGTTACTCCTGCTGCCCTGCCCCCTTTCAGCTTCCTTTTATGTTTTATCTTTTTCCATTAGTTAGTAAACTCCTTGAAAGTAGGAGCTGTGTTTTTCCCCTTAGTACAGTGCCTGGCATACAGTAGGAGCTTAATAAATGTTTATTGAATTGATTTGAATTCATCTGAGACAGAGTCTGTCTCCAGAGGCAAAGTGAGGATTCTCCATATGTCTTATTAATGTCATAGAAAATGGATTTGGTGAAAGTGGTCTTTACAAATTACCTCTGTCCAAGTGGGTTGACTTTGACTCCATTTGATGTGAAAGTGTGTTCCCACTATCTGTGTGGGCAAATGGAATTTAGAGGGTCATTACCCAAGGATCTGTGTGATTACTAATAATCACTCTAAAACCGATTACATTTCTTTGCTATGATTCCACAAATAAGCAAACTGATCATGCCACAGAGTACAACATTTTGTGTAGCTTTATATGACTTCTTTTTCAGCATCACAAATGAAACAAGACGCTGTAACCTGTGGAGCCCTTCATAATTTGGGTCAAAGTAGATATGATGGATAAGTGGCCAGGCTCCATTAAGCCCTTAAATCCAGTAATTTATTCCATGACACTATCATTTTTAACCTGTTGAAAAGGGACCTGTACTCAATACAAATCAGTTTCCTTTTTTCTGTATGTTTCTAATAGAATACAAAGAGCAAATTAGAGCTTAGCCTCCCATCCCCACCCCCAACTATTAGTATTGAGTTTCCATTTGAGCAACCAATGCATTTGACTAAACCACCAGGGTGCTCAACTCCAAGAGCAGGTGGAGAGGTGGAGGCGTATATTCTAACTTTTATGTCATCTTGTCATGCTGAGGTATCTGAAGGTGCTTTGCAATGACATTAAGCTTAAAAAAGTTATTCCTCCTGCAGAGTTAATTAGTTAAAATCATCTAAGTGGCAATGGCAACAAACAAATTTAAATTCATAAATTAATCTGAAACTAATATCAATAGGCATCTAGGAGTTCCAGGAAGAGTAGGTGCATAATAGCTCAAAGGGGGTCTGCCTGCGGGGATATATCTCATCAGTGAAGACACAGAGGGATTTATTTGCTTTAGGTGGCTTCAAATTAAGAGAGTATTAAGGGTATTGGAGAATGAGCCTCTAGCTGAGAAGGCTAACTCCCTATTTTCTATAGTGTGGTGATAGAGTATCAGACCTGATGGTGGTAACATGACCTTTAACAAGCCCTACTGAAATAAGCCTTACACCCAGTGATCTAACCTCTGGATAACTGGCAGCTACTATGTTTTGAATCAGTCACAGTCCATTAAATAAATGAGTTAGGCTGTCAGTGAGCGAGACGTCAGGTGTTTTACACATCGTACAAAAATGATCAATACACTTTACTGAGTAGATCGAGGCCATCCAATGTGAACTCCCTCAGCTTCCTCCTCTCCACCTGAAAATCATTTTGCATTGCTCCCCTTCATTCCTGTTCTTGTTTCTGAGCAAGAAATGTTTGCTGCAGTTAACTCCTATGGATATGCTTGTGAATGCATACTCCCTATTAAATATCCTACAGAATTTTCCTTTATTAATTAATCCACCCTTTCTTTTGAGCATTCAATTTTGACTTCTTCCTTTTCTTTTTTTTCATTATTCTCTCTCTCTGGTTGTCTCTGAATCTTTTCCTCAGGCTCTCTCTCCTCCCTTTTTTCTTTCCCCCTTCCCTCTATTTTTTTTTGCTGAATCTTCAATTTCTTCTCTCTATCTCCTCTTCTATTTTTCCTCCCATTTCTGAACTGAGACCTTGACTCAGTGAATATATTACTGGACTTTAGTATAAGGAGATTTGGATTCAGATCCTCCTTTAGACACATTATTTCTATAATCATTGAAAAGTCACAAACTCTCATAGCCACAATTTTCTTCTTTCTAAAATAAGGATAAATATACTTCTAAAAACTGTACAATGTTATTTTGAGGAAACTTTCAAACCTTAAAGTACTATATAAATATGATATTAAAAATCATTACAAATTCAGGTCTATCTTATTGTTTAAAAAAATGCCTTGACAACCATTACACCTTTAAGCTCCTATTTGAAACCAGTGCTGTGAAAGTATTAAAATAGTACATATTAATATAGCACTAAGTTTTCCAAATGATTTTCATCACAAAACCCTAATTATAGTGATTTGTGAGAATTTATTTTTTTTTTTAACAAGATACTCCATATCTCGTATCTGGGCATTTTCTCTTTCTTTCCCCCCTCCATGGAATGCTACAGCTCCTCCCCTCCAACTACTGATTCCCCTTGTATCTTTTCAGTTCTAACAAAAATCCTATCCTTTTCAAGAAGCTGTTCCCAAACCCTTTTAATTTTAGTGTGTTCCCTCTATTAATTATTTCCTACCTATTTGGCATATAGGTTGTATTTATTTGTTTGCATATTATCTCCCCCATTGGATTGCAACATGCTCTTTGAGGGTAGAGATTGTCTTTTACCTCTTTTTGTATCTGTAGTGCTTAGCACACAGTTGCTGTTCACTTATTTTTCAGCTGTGTCCCAGTCTCTTTGACCTCATTTGGGGTTTTCTTGGCAAGGATACTGGATTTGCCATTCCCTTCTCCAGATGAGGAAACTGAGACAAACAGGATTAAATGACTTGCCTAGAGTCACATAGCTAATATCTGAGGCTAGATTTGACCTCAGGAACATGAGTCTTTCTGATTCCAAGCCAGGCACTCTATCCACTGTGTCAGCTAGCTGTCTCAATACTAGCATATAGTAGATACTGAGTGGATTTTTTTTGATAGATCCATTGGCAAATTTAAGTTACCATCTAGTATATCATTGGGCTTTTATAATTTTAGAAATAGTTGTGTTAAATTCATTGAGCACTTCACTGGCCCTTTATTGTTTTAAACTTAGGTGGATTTTATGTCATTTCCCTTTATTAACTGTCTTATCATTGCACTAAGTTTTTTTTTTTTTTCCAGTCTTGGTCACAACACATAGCGATGTTTTCCTGATAGCAAAAGCAAAGAATTCTGTCCTTTGGCAATACCCCTTAGTTTTTAAGAAACACTTGTCTTTAAAATAAGAAATGATAGACATTATTTTAATCTATGACCAAGATTTAGCAATATAGCTAAAAGATGTGGGTGCTTGAGGGAAAAAATGACATTCTGCTTGCAACACTTAAGAATAAGCCAAGTGAAGAGTAAAAGGAGACAAAATAAATAGAAGTCAATGTTGCTGCATAGGGAGTATGCTGATGAAAACCAGTGATGGGTATAGAATGACAGATAAATAGATACAAGTGGCACAAATCCATAACAAAAATCAGGATTGCTCAAGTTCAATGTGAATTGAGGATGGGAAACATCCCTTAATATGTTTTGCAATTCTTTTTTTTTAAAGCAATCGGGGTTAAGTAACTTGCTCAAGGTTACACGGCCAGTTATTTCTGGGTGTGGTGCTGAGTGTCTGAGCCCGGATTTGATCCAGGTCATCCCGACACTGGAGCCGGTGCTCTTACTTGCTGAGCCACCTGGCCGCCCCTAAGCAATTGGGGTTAAGTAACTTGCTCAAGGTCACATGGCCAGGTGTTTCTGGGTGGGTGCTAAGTGTCTGAGCCTGGGATTTGATCTCCAGGTCTTCTCAACACTGGAGCCGGTGCTCTTACTCGCTGTGCTACCTGGCCGCCCCCTGTTTTGCAATTCTTTACTGCACTTATATGATGTTGTGCTTTATAGTAATCTATCTTTGTTTACTGTATTCTTACTAGATCATAAATTCCATGTGACAGGATATGCATATTATCTAAACTTTGTATCTGTACAGCAACATGTGAAGCAAGCTTAGTTTCACCATATCTCTATCTTTCAAATATTTGAAGATTGCTATCTTGTTTCCATCTCAGATATGCAGATAATACTACTCTGATGACAGAAAGTGAAGAATTAAGAAGCCTCTCGATGGAAGTAAGAGAGGAGAATTTAAAAGCTGGCTTGAAGTTTGATTAAAAACAAAACAAAACAATAGTAACCTAAGACCTTGGTGACTGGTCCCATCACTTCCTGGCAAATAGAGGGAGAAAAAAATGGAAGCAGTGTTAGATTTTATTTTCTTGGATCTGAAGATCACTGCAGATGGTCATTACAGTCACAAAACTGAAAGATGCTTGGTCCTTGGAAGGAAAGCTATGGCAAATCTAGGGAGCATACTAAAAAGCAGAGACATCACTTTAATGAACAAGGCCTATATAGTCAAAGGGGTGTGTGTGTGTGTGTTTGTGTGTGTGTGTGTGTGTATGTGTGTATTTCAATAGCAGTGTATGGCTGTGAGAGCTGGACTCTAAGGAAAGCTAAGCATCAAAGAATCAATGCTTTTAAATTATAGAGTTTGAGAAGACTTTTGAGAGTCTCTTGGATAGCAAGGAGATCAAATTAGTCAATACATAAGGAAATTAATTCAGGTTATTCACTAGAAGGTCAAATACTGAAATTGAAGCTTAAATACTTTGGTCACATAATGAGAAGATGGTACTCATTGGAAAAGACCCCAATGTTGGGAAAGATTGAAGGCAAAAGGAAAAGGGGATGGCAGAGGATGAGACGGATGGAAACAAAAAATATAAACTCAGACAGACTTTGAGAGATAGTGGAGGATGAAAAGGCTTGGAAAGCCCTTCATTAATTCAGTGAGTTGACAAGTAGTAAGCAACTGTAGATAAAACACTATTCCACTTGTCAGAAAAAGTACTGTCCAATTTAATGAGACACAATATTAATCCTATCATATTGTAGAGTCTAGTAGGAAGATAAGGCTCAAATGCAGATAACTGTGGTATACAATGTTACCAGAGAAATACAATAGCAAATTATAAAAATAAAATTTTCTGTATGAGATTTGAGGTATTATTTCAAATATAGGCTTTGCCAGTTACAATCTATGTGATCTTCGATAAGAGTCTTCACTTCTCAGTTCCCTCATCTGTAAAGTGAAGTAGTTGAACTGGATCATCCCTGAGATCACTTTCAGCTCTCAGCCTTGGATCTTAATTTGAACCAAGAGCAAGTTACTGCACCTTTCTATAGGAGTGGTCATCAATTTCCTGGGCATGATGGGGGTAAATCAATCAATTAATTAAATAATTTCCCATTTAGTGGGGAATACATTAATCTGACCCATCCCATTCCACTTTTGGACAGCTAATTATTGGAATGTCTTCTTTTACACGGAATCAAAATCTTCCTCTCTACAATATCCACAACTTGTTGTTTGATTTTTTTTTTTGCTTTTTGTTTTTGTTTAATAGGCCTTAAATCCACTTGTATTGAATCAGACCTGGGAAAAACAAAATATATAATTAATTATATAATTAGCTAACATTCTTATAGCTCTTTAAGGTTTTAAAAGTGTTTAATATATATTATCTTGTGATCTTCAAAACAATCTCATAAAGTAGGTACCATTATTATAACTACTCTTTGATGCCAAGGCCAAGTGCTTAATTCTTTATACCATGATCTCTCTCGGCACTTCAAGGTGAAGTATCTTTTAGCAGGGACCGACTCTCATCATTCACTTCCATATACTTCAAGGTTAACAAAGCAATATCTCACAACAACCTGGTGAAGTATATAATGTAACTTACCATTTCCATTTCATAGATGAGGAAACTAGGAATCAGAGAGGGGGAAGACTTGCCCAAGTTCACACAGCAAGTTATAGAATAAGGATGCATAGTTAGAATCTAATGTTTTCAGTTCTATTTCTATAAACATTCCTTCTACAAATGTCTCTGACAATATACACACTTTGCAAGGAAATAAATCAGGTAGCATTTTAATCAGCGAATCAATCAATAAGTATTTATGAACACCTATTATGTGCTCTGTATATATCCCTATTATGTGCTTAGGAAATAGAGATAGAGAGACAATAGTGAAAGACTCTCTGCCCTCAAGGATTTTGTGTTTTATCAGAAGAGGTAACCTATATGAATATCATATACACATGCATATATTTAATATGCATATAACTAGACATGGGCATATATTTGACAAAATTATAGCTATTTATAGAAGTTTCCTGGCTCCATGGCCAGCCTCTGCCTACTGTATCATGGCATCTTTTATATAAAATATTGCAAAATAGATTCAAGGAAATTTGGGGTGACATACACTAATAGTTAGGGAAATGGTGATCAAAGAAATCAAAAAAGTAGAATTTGATTGAGTTCTAAAAGAAACTAAGACTTCTAAGAGTCAGAAGTGCAGCAGGAATATGTTTCAGATATAGGGGACAGCCAATGCAAAGGTACTGAGATAGGAATGTCCTATATAAGGAATAATGAGAAGGTCTCCTGTGTTAGACTTATAGAATCAATGAACAGGCTTGTGCTAAAAAGGTAGAATGAATGGTTGGTTGGAAACTAGTTATGGTGGCTTTTAATACTAATCAGAAGAGCATTCACTTGATTCTAAAAGCAATAAGGACCCACTGGAGGATATTGACTAGGGAATTATATATTTAGACAAGTACTTAGGCAAATTAGTTTGGCCACTATGTGGTATATGAGAAAGGAGAGAGTCTTCTGACCTTATAATTCACTGTTCTCTCTAAAATTACCAATGATTTCTGAATGAATGAATGAAAAAGGATTGTTTATAAGGTGCAAAGTACTGTGGCAAACACAGGAATTAGAAAGACAAAAGACAAATAGTCCCAGTTCTCAAAGATTTTCACATTTTAATAGCAGGTTTCAGTTGCAAACCAGATAGAAAGGTTCAGCGGTGGAAAGGCAAAGGATAACATAATTCATTATCCTGAATGTGATTTCCATTAATAATTAAGCCAAGTTTGCTTCTGATGTTGAACCATTTGATAGATCTGAGGTGAACATTTTGCTTTACAGGTCTTTTAAAAAAATATATAACTTTTTCTTTTTTTAAATTCAATTTTATTTTCATTTTCAGTTTCTCTCTCTCTTCCTTCCCTCCCTCAAACACTGAGAAGGCAAAAAAGGAAATAAAAAAGACCCATTTTATAAAAATATGAAGTCATGCAAAAAAATCCGTAATAGCCAAATTCTGAAAAGAAAAAACAAGAAAAAAGAAAAAAAATATATATATATTTGAATCTGCATTCTGAGTACTATCATTTCTTAATTAGAGGTGGATAGCATTTCCTCATGAATCTTGAAACTGGCTGGTGATTGTGTTAGATAGTGAATAATTCTTTTGTAGTTGATTATCTTTACAATATTGCGGTCACTGTGTAAATTGTTCTCCTGATTCTTCTCATTTCACTTTGCATCAGTTCATATGAATCTTGCCAGTATTTTTTAATCCTGTAGCTATCTCCTTCATTATTTCTTACAGAAAAATATTATTCCATCACATTCCTAAACCATAACTTGTTCAGATATTCCCTAGTTGCTGGGAATCACATCAATTTCTAATTTTTTGCCCAAACAAAAAGTTGTTATAAATTTTTTTTTTCTAAATATAGGTCTTTTGCCTTTTCCTCTTATTTTGGGGTGGATATAGAGAGCTAGGAGCAATACTATTGGGTCAGATGGTATGTACAGTTTTTTTTTTAATTTTTTGTAAAAAGTATTCTATTTCTTTCCAATTACATGTAAAGTTAGTTTTCAACATTCATTTTTTTTTTTTGCTTTTTGGAATGGCAATTGGGGTTAAGTGACTTGCCCAAGGTCACACGGCTAGTTTGTGTGTGTTGTGTGTGTGTGTGTGTGTGTGTGTGTGTGTGTGTGAAGTGTCTGAGACCACATTTGAACTCAGGTGCTTCTGACTCCAAGGCCAGTACTCTATTCACTGTGCTACCTAGCCTCCCCTCAACATTTATTTTTAAAAATAAAATTTTGAGTTCCAAATTTTTCTCCCTCCCTCCCCTCACCATTCTCCAGGACAGAAAGCAATCTGATTTAGGTTACACATGTCCAATCATGTTAAACATATTTTCACATTAGTCATGTTGTGAAAGAAGAATCAGAACAAAATGAAAAAAAAAAACAAGAAAAAAACAAAACCAAAAGTGAAAATTGTATATTTAGATCTGCATTCAGACTCCATAGTTTTTGTTTTGCTTTGTTTTGTGCTGTTTATTTTGTTCTACATCTCTCGATGTAGATAGCATTTTTCATTATGAGTCTTTTGGAATTGTCTTGGATCACTGTATTGCTGAGAAGAACTAAGTCTATCAAATCACAAATGGTCATCACAAATATTGCTGTTATTATGTACAGTGTTCTCCTGGTTCTGTTCATTTCATTCAACCTCAGTTCATGTAAGCCTTTACTGTTTGTTTGTTTTTTTTTTCTGAAATCCACTTGCTGATCCTTTCTTATAGCGCAACAGCATTTCATTACATTCATATACCACAACCTGTTCAGCCATTCCCCAATTGCTGGTCATGCTCTCAACTTTCAGTTCTTTGCCATCATATAAAGAGTTGGTATGCACAGTTTAATAGCTTTTAGGACACTGTTTCAAACTGCTTACCAGAATGTTTGTATTAGATCACAGCTCCAATGTGCACATTACTTTACTTATTTTTCTTCATCTCCTGTAGAATTTATCATTTCCCTTTTCAGCCATTTTAATCCATCTGGTATGTGTGAGGTGGTAATTGTGAGATTTTAACTTTTTTTAAATTATTATCAATTTTGAGTATTTTTTTATCTGATGATAGCTTTGAGAAATGAGGCCTTTATTATAGAAACTTGCTGCACAGATTTTTTCCAAGTTTCCCAAATTTCTTCTAATTTTATCTACAAAAGTTTTCACAACATGACAGAATTATCTATCTTACCTCCAATCAACCTCTTTATTTTTTTTTTGGTCATGAACTCTTCCCCATTCATAGATTTAACTGGTAATTTCTTCCATGTTCCACTCATTTTCTTATTATATTGTGTGAGAAGCTGGTCTCTTCCAGTTTCTATAGGATTGTTTTCTAGCTTTCTCAGAAGTTTTTGATAGAGAACTTTTCTTTCATTATCTGAGATCATTGGGTTTATCAGATACTAGAGACTGTGATCATTTGTTACTGTATATTGTATGCCTAATTTATTTCACTGATGGATGACTATTTCTTATCTTGTACAATTTTTTTAAATAATTACAACTTTCTACTATAGTTTCTGCTTTAGTACTGCCTGCTCACAGTGTATGATCTGCATGAAATATTGTGAATTCATTGCTAATATTTTGTTTAAAATTCTGTATTAGTATTCATTAAGAAAATTGATGCATAGTTATCTTTCTTTTCGTTCCTTCTTGCTTAGGTAGCAAGACACTATTTGTGAAAAAAGAAGTTAGTAGGATTCCTACTTTATTTTTTTGTTAAACACACACATATTCAGCTGTATTTTGGAATTAATTGGTCTTGAACAGTTTAATAGAATTCATTTGTAAATCCATCTCATTTTGGTTTTTAGTTTTTTTATTTTGCTTGTTTGGTTTTTGTTCCTATTGAGAGTATAATTACTGCTCGTTCAATTTCTTTTTCTAACATAGGCTTATTTAAGTCTTCTATTTATTGATTTGCTAATCTGAGCAATTTATACGTTATATATAATCATATATCTTTATATTATATAATTTATATATGTATATTTGTATAAATGTATGTGTTCTTTTAGATTGTCAGTTTTATTGGTACAAAGTTGGGGTAAATGGCTCCTAATACTTGCTTTTACTTGATCTGCTTTGATTATGAATTTATCTTTTTTCACACTTGATACTTGTAATTAGGTTTTCTTTTTTTTGAATAAAATTATTCAACAGTTTGTATATTTTTTCCAAAAACAAAACAAAAACACAGATCTTAGTTTTATTTATTAGTTCCTTTCTTTAAATTTTAACAATCTCACCCTTAATTTTTAAGATTTCTATTTGGTGTTAAATTTGGGCTTTTTAAAATTTGTTCTTTTACTTTTTTTTTTTACTTGAATGCCTACTTCACTGATCTGCTCTATAGTTTATTTATGCTAGCATCTAAAAAATGTAAATTTTCCCGTAAGTTCTGTTTTGGATACATCCAAAAATTTTTGGTATGTTCCCTCATTCTTGTCATTATCAATAATGAAATTATTGATAGTTTTAAAGATGATTTTCTTTGATTAACCATTCTTTAGGATTACATTATTTAGTTTCAAATTAATTTTAACCTATACTTCAATCTGTTCAATCTATCTAATTCTCAGTCTATGTTTGGTTGAATGTAATTTTTTTTACATTATGGTTAGCAAAAGGTGCAGCTAATATTTCTTCCTTCTTTCATTTCTGCTCATTTTTTTTGTCAAAGTGGCCTGAGAAAAAAGGTATGCCCCTTTTTATTCCGTTTAAATATTATACAGAGGTCTATCATACTCATCTCTAACTAATTGCTTGTTTATTTTTTTTGCTTAAATTTATATAAGTCTGAGAGATAAATTGAAATTGGCTACTATTATAAGTTTATTTTAGTTTTACATCACTTTCATGTCTGCTACCTCCTGTAACTCCTTTAACTTTTTCTTCAAGAATTTGAATGCTATACCATTTCGTATATCTATGTTTGGTATTAATATAAGTTCATTGTCTATGGTACATTTTCTTGTTGTTTAGTTGTTTCAGTAATTTTTGATATTTTTGTGACCTCCTCTCCCCCTTTTGGGGGTTAGTTTTCTTGGCACATTGCTGGAGTGATTGACGATTCACTTCTTAGATCATTTTACAGATGAGAAAACTGAGGGAAATGGGGTTAAGTGACTTGCTCAGAGTCACACAACTAGTAAGTGTCTGAGGCTAGATTTAAATTTAGGTCTTCCTAACTCCTTGTCCAGGGCTCTATTCACTGTGCCACCTAGCAGCCCAACAAAATGTGCTTTCCTTGATTATCGTTGAATTAGGTCTAATTTTGTGTTTCTTGTCTGAGATCACGGTTGCTACCCAGGCCTTTTTTTGCTTTAGCTGAATCATAATGGATTCTGTTTCAGCCACTTATTTTAACTATGTGTTTTCTATTTCAAGTTTTATTCCTAAAACAATATATTGTTGGATTCTAGTTTCTAATCCATTCTGCTACCCTCTTCTGTTTTATGGAAGTGTTCATCCCAGTCACATTCACAGTAATGTTTGTTAACTGCATATTTCCCTCTATCGTATTCTCTTCTCTCTCTCTCTCTCTCTCTCTCTCTCTCTCTGTTTCTCCCTGTTCTCTCTGTTTTGCTTCTGATCGCTGAGTATTTAATCTATTTTTTCTCTCACATACCCTATCACTTAATCTTATTCTCTTTTTTCTTCTATTTCCCTCTTGTGTAAGATGAATTTCTATATGTGCGTGCATGTATGTGTGTGTATTTTCCCTTCTTGAACTAGTTCAGATCAGAGTGAAATTCAGGTGTTATCCTCATTCTCTCTGACTTCTTTGTAACCTGTGACACTGTTGATCATGCTCTCTACCTAATATTTTCTTCTCCCTTGGTTTTGGGGGTACCACTCTCTCCTGGGTTTTTTCCTATCTGGCTGTTCTCTTTCTGTTTCCTTTGGTAGACCCTCCAGCCACAGATGTCCTTCATAGTTTGTTCTTTGTTCCTATTCTCACTGTATTTCTTTCCTCGGTAATCTCATAAATTTAGTTACCATCCTTATTCTGATGATTTTCAAATCTGTCTAACCCTCCCCAAACTCTACTGACCTTCAATCTCACAACTCTAAAAAGCCTTTGAGATATATTCAAATGAATGTCCAGTAGACATCTTAAACTCAGTATGTTAAAAATAAAATTCATTATCTTTCCTCCTAAACATGCCCCCATCCACCTTTCCTGTTATTGTAGAGGGCAGCACCACTCTCTCAGTCCATCAGGGTCACAACTTAGTTGTTATCCTCAACTACCCACTCTCTCTCTCATTACCCACGAACAATTTATTGCCAAGGCCTGTTGATTTCACCTCTGAAACATCTCTCAAATATTTCCTCTTTCTCTTCTCTAATACTGTTACCGCTCCAATCCAAGCTTCATCATATCATGGCTGAATTATTGCACTGGGCTGCTGGTAAGTCTGCATGTCTCAAGCATCTCATCACCCAAATAAAAGTGATTTTCCTAAATCACAGTTCATATCATGTCACTCCCCTACTCAATATACTCTATTGCCTCCCTATTGCTTCCAAGATTAAGTGCAAAAATACTCTATTTAGCATTCAAAGCTCTTTATAACATAGACCTCTCCTGCATTCCCATTCTTCTTATTCCTTACACTATAATACATACTCTTTGATACAGTCACACTGGCATCCCTGGCATCCTGGTTATTCCACAAACAAAAAATTCTATCTGCTTAGGAATTTTCTTTGGCTGTCCCTCCTCCCATCTACTGATCTCTCTGGCTTGCAATGTCACAATTAAAATTCTGCCTTTTATAGCAAACCTTCCCTAAACTCTCTGTGCTTCCACACTATGAATTATCCTATATTTATCCTGTATATAGTTTGCTGTGTGTATAATTGTTAGTGTATTGTCTCCACCATTAGATTACAGGCTTCTTGAAAGCAGGGATTGTCTTTTTCTTCTTTTTGTATCCCTAATGTTTAGCAAAGTACATGGCACATTGTAGGTATTTAATAAATGTCAAATGGTTATCTGCTTTAACCCATTCCCATCTCCATTGTATAAACTCTTCTTTGTTCACCTCATATATATGGGATAATTTCCCCCATAATTCTTCTCCCTTCCTTCCTCTCTCCTAGTTCATCCCTCTTTTTTCTCAACCTTCAATCCTTCTTTTGAGATCATTCTAACACAACAGACTCTTAGCCATGCCCTTTAAGTAGATTACCCTTAGTAGCCCAAGTCATGATAAAATTCTAAGGTTTATATATATCACATTCCATTATAGGAATGTAAAGAGGTGACCTTGTTTAGTCACTTATAATTTCTCATTCATGATTATCTCTTAAGTTTTTTCTTGAGTCTTGTGTCTGAATATAAAATTTTCTATTCAGTTCTAGTCTTTTCATCAGGAATGCTTGAAAGTTCTTTATTTTGTTAAATGTTTATTTTTTTCCTGAGGTTTGTATCAGTTTTGCTGGATAGGTTATTCTTGTTTTAATTCTACTTCCATTGCCTTTCAGAATATCACATTCCAAGTCCTCTGTTCTTTTATTTTAATATATGCTAAAGCTCATGTAAACTTGACTTCGGTTCCATGTATATGAATTATTTCTTTCTGGATTCTTTCAATATTTTCAACTTAACCTGAGAGTTATAGATTTTGTCTATAATATACTTGGAAAAACAAGCCATGTAACCTTGGACAAGTTACTTAACCCCAATTGCCCTCCATAAGGAAAATATATATGTATATATGTATGTATGTATGTATGTATGTATGTATTCTTGGGAGTTTTAATTTTGGGAACTCTTTTAGAAGGTCTCCAGTGGCTACTTTCAATGTCTATTTTTCCTTCTGGATCTAAGATATCTGGGCAGTTTTCCTTTCTAATTTCTTAAATTATGATGTCTGGGCTCTTTTTAAAAATCATGGTCTTCAGGAAGTCCAATGATTCTTAAATTATTTCTCCTGGATCTATTTTCCAATTCAGTTGCATTTCCTAAAATATTTTTCATTTTTTTTTTATCTTTTAACTTGGTTTATTATTTCTTAATGTCTTATGGGGTCATTAGCTACCACCTAGCTAATTATAATTTTAAAGTGTTATTTTCTTCAGTATTTTTTTACCTCTTTTATTAAGGTATTAATTTTATTTTCATAAATTTCTTGCATAAATATCATATTTTCCCAATTTATCCTCTGCCACTATTATTTGATTTTAAAAATAATTTCTTTTGTTATTTTTTATCTCTTTCCTTTAGTATTATAGGAACACTTGTTGGTTTGCGTAGAAAAAAAATTTTGTCTTGGAGTCTTTGCTTAAAGATGTTTTCAAGTCTTTAAATCAATGTATATTTTTGTTTTTCACTTTCACAATAATAGCGTTTAATGACCAGTTTTAATTGTTTTTCTTTCATTTCCAGTCTACTTATTTACTTTGGACTTCAGTTACATTGGTTCTGCTAGCCTCTAGAGAACGTCTGTCCTGAGTTTCTATATTTTGTGTCTTTCTGTTGCTTTCACAGATCAGTATGTGGGGGAGGGTCAGGGTGATGTCTATAACTTTTTAGTGATTCAAAAGTGCTGTGATCTGGGAAAAAAAAATCTGTTCACTCCCCTCATGTTGCAAATTTCTGACCCATTTGGATCTATTGGCTTGAGTATGAGTGACTGAACTACCATCCATAGATTAGAGAAAGATAACTCTTAGCACTGACATAAGCCAGGTCCAGTTAAAAATTGGGCTTAGTAACTCTTTGTTAAATGGATACAACATGTTTTAAAGAAACTCATTGATTATAAAGGTTACATGCTTCTAATGCTGATGAGAAGGATCTGTTCTGAAAAAGTTTATATTTTAACATTACATTGCCAGGGAAGAAAAACAAAACAAAACACTTAAGCATCTAAACAGAGGGCAGCCAAGAACAAGCTTCTTTATCCAATGCCTCCTTAGAATGAATGATCAAATTAATATTGATTTGTCATTCATAGGATCTCCATTTCTTAGATGGATAAAATAAATATCTTCATGTTTCTTGGCATATAAACAAGTCAATTCAGGTCAATGCACAAATTTTCATGGGTTGGTTTCATAATTGTTTGTTTAAGGAGTTGAAAAATATTAAGCATCAAGTAATTTGACATTAAAAGTCCTCCTAGGGGGCGGAGTCAAGATGGCAGAATAGAAACAGGACCTCCCCACTGTTCCGGCTTCCAACTTCACCGATCCATGTAAAAGGGGACTCTAAACAAACTTTGGAGCTGCAGAACCCACAAAATGACACAGAGAAGCTAACCTCCGGCTGAGGACAGCCTAGCAGGCTGGCAGGAATTGGCCAGCACAGGGCTCTGGGAGCCGAGCCAAGCCCCATTCCGAGGCTTTAGCCCCAGGGCAAGTCTGACCAGCCTGTGGGCCAGAGGGATTCCACATCAGCAGCAGCTGTGGCCGTCTCCAGATTGATTAACATATAGATGCGAAGGACAAATTGAGAGGTCAGATCAGTCTGGACTTTGGGACACAGTAAGTGGCTTTTGCCCCCAGGCCAAGAAGCTGCTGAAACACTGGCACAGCCAGCCAGTGCCACTTCAGCTCCTGGCCTGCAGAGTCTAGGGGGACCAAGCACCAGTCTGAGGGGTAATCACTCTTGTTTAAACTTGTTGGATCTGCATTGCAGTCTAGGGTGGAGGTCCTGGGGTGTGTGTCCAGCTTGCCAGAGCATGTGGAGACCTCAGAGAGGGCACCCATCTAATACCTCCAGCAGCTGAGAAAACCCCAGCATTTGGGATGAAAGCTCCCTGTCTGGTGTCAGAGTCCTACTGTGACAAAAAGCCCAGGGGTCAAGTGACTGAGGGGTGACATCACCAGGCAAAGGAAGCAAAGCAAACAGAAGATTCCAACATTAGACTCTATTTTGGGGACAAAAAGGTTCAAAGCATGGAACAGGAGGAAGACAGTGAAGTCAGAACTCCTGCACCAAAAGTTTCAAAGGAAAATATGAGCTGGTTACAGGCCATAGAGGACCTTAAGAAGCAGATAAGAGAAGTGGAGGGAAAATTGGGAAGAGAAATGAGAACAATGCAAGAAAATTACAAAATGAGACTCAACAGCCTGACTGAGGAAAATAACACCTTAAAAAAATAGACTAACTCAAATGGCAAAAGAGGCTCAAAAAGGCAATGAGGAGAAGAATGCCTTAAAAAGCCAAAGTTGCCAGATGGAAAAACAATCTCAAAAGCTCAATGAGAAGAATCATTGCTTCAGAATTAGATTGGAGCAAATGGAAGCTAATGACTTTATGAGAAATCAAGATGCTGTTAAACAAATCCAAAGAAATGAAAGAATAGAAGGCAATGTGAAATATCTCATGGGAAAAACCACTGACCTGGAAAATAGATCCAGGAGAGATAATTTAAAAATTATTGGACTACCTGAAAGCCATGACCAAAGTAAGAACCTAGAAATCATACTCCAGGAAGTTCTCAAAGAAAACTGCCCTAATGTTTTAGAACCAGAGGACAAAATAGAGTTTGAAAGAATCCACCAATCACCTCCTGAAAAAGATCCCAAAAAGAAAGCTTCTAGGAATATTATAGTCAGGTTCCAGAATTCCCAGATGAAGGAGAGAATATTACAAGCAGCCAAGAAGAAACAATTTGAATATTGTGGAAACACAATCAAGATAACCCAGGATCTGGCAGCTTCTACACTGATGGATTGAAGGGCTTGGAATATGATATTCTGGAGGTCAGAGGAGCTGGGATTAAAACCAAGAGTCATCTACCCAGAAAAACTCAGTATCATGTTTCAGGGGAAAATATGGTCATTCAGTGGAATAGAGGACTTTCAAGCATTCTTGTTGATAAAACCAGAGTTGAATAGAAAATTTGACATTCATATACAAGAAGCAAGAGAAGCACGAGAAGGTAAACAGGGAAAAGAAATCATAAGGACCTTATCAAAGTTGAACTATTAACATTCCAACATGGAAAAACAATAATTATAACTTATGAAACCTTTCTCAGTAGTTGAAGGGGATAGAAATATATATATATATATATATATATATATATATATATATATGTCTATATATGAGGGTTTATGGGCATACGTTTACAGGTATACATAGATAGAGGGCACAGGACCAATTTAACAGGAAGGGATTTTATGTAAAAGGTGAAATTAAGGGGTGAGAGGGGAATATAATAAGAGGAGATAGGGAGAGACAGAATCTGGTAAACTATCTCATATAGAAGAGGCGAGGGAAAAATGGTAACAATGGAGGGAAAGAATAGGAAGGCAAAAGGGAATGGGTCAACCTTATTCCCATTGAATTTGGCTCAGGGAGGGAATGAAATACACACTAAATAGGGTATCTCACCCTACAGGAGAGTAGGGGGAAGGGGATGAGAGGGAGGATGATGGAAGAGAGGGCAGGCTGGGGGGGAGGGAAGTTGGAAGCACCCACTTTTGAAAAGGGACGGGATCAAAGTAGAGAACAGAACAATGGGAGGTGGGATATGAGGGAGGGAAATATAGTCAGTCTTTTACAATATATCTACTATGTTATTGTTTTGCATTAGCCACACATGTACAACCTATACTGAACTGTTTATCTTCCCAGTAAGGGTGGGTGACAAGGGAAAAAGGGAATGAATCTGGAATTCAAAGTTTTAAAAGCGAATGTTTATATATATATTTACTATTATTAATGCTATTTTACATGTTATTGGGAAATAAGATATACCGGCACTGGGGCAAAGGCATTCACTGGAAAAGTCAAAAGGAGTATGGGAGAAAATATGGGAGAGAGCAGATTGGAGGAGGTGATATCCTGTGGGGCTGCTATTTTGGGGCGATGGGTAGGGGGAAAAACAGGGAAAAAATTTGTAACTCAAAATCTTGCAGAAATGAAGGATGTAAATCACAATTTAATAAAGCACTTGAAAAATAAGTAAATAAAAAATAAAAAAAAGTCCTCCCAGTTTTAATGTTGCAGCTGCCAAGTTCTGTGTAATCCTGATTGTGACTTCCCAATATTTGGATTGTTTGTTTCTGGTCATTTAAAATATTTTTCCCTTGGGGTGGCTAGGTGGTGCAGTGAGTAGAGTGCCGGCCCCAGAGTCAGGAGGACCTGAGTTCAAATCTGGCCTCAGACACTTAACACACACATACACACACACACACACACACACACACACACACACACACAAACTAGCTATTGGTCTCTGTTTTATGGGTGAGTTCATCCTATTCATATTCACAGTTATGATTAATAACTATATTTCCTTCCATCCCATATCCCCCCTGTTTCTTCTTCTTCTTCTTCTTCTTCTTCTTCTTCTTCTTCTTCTTCTTCTTCTTCTTCTTCTTCTTCTTCTTCTTCTTCTTCTTCTTCTTCTTCTTCTCCTCCTTCTCCTTCTCCTTCTCCTTCTCCTTCTCCTTCTCCTTCTTCTTCTTCTTCTTCTTCTTCTTCTTCTTCTTCTTCTTCTTCT
>NW_027187341.1:3094327-3103837 GCF_028583685.1 Petaurus breviceps papuanus | reverse complement strand
CTTCTTCTTCTTCTTCTTCTTCTTCTTCTTCTTCTTCTTCTTCTTCTTCTCCCCCTCCTCCTCCTCCTTCTTCTCCTTTTCCTTTTCCTCCTTCTCTTCCTCCTCCTCCTTCTTCTTCTTTTTCTCCTCCTCCTTCTCCTCCTCCTCCTTCTTCTTTTTCTCTTCCTCTTCCTCTCTCTCTCATATTTCTCATTTTTTTCAGCCTATTTTAGGATTTTTTAAGTTGTACTATGCAATTTGGAACTATGCTCAAAGGGCTATAAAACTGTGCACTTTTATCCAGCAATACCAGTACTAGGTCTATATCCCAAAGAGATCATAAAAAATGGAAAAGGACTCATATGTACAAAAATATTTATAGCAGTTCTTTTTGTGGTGGCAAAAACGTGGAAATTTAGGGGATGCCCATCTATTGGGGAATGGCTGGACAAGTTGTGGCATATAAATGTAATGGAATACTATATTTTTCCAAAACAAATGATGAAAGGCAGATTTCAGAAAAAACCTCAAGACTTATATGAACTGGTATTGAGAGAAGTGAGCTGAACCAGAACATTGTACAAAGTAACAACATTGTGCAATGACAATAGCACTTCTCAACAATGCAATAATGTAAGACAATTCTAAGAGACTCATGATGGAAAATGCTATTCATATCCAGAGAAAGAACTGTGGAATCTGAATGCAGATTGAAGCATGCTATTTTTTTTTCACTTGTTTTTTTCTTTCTCCTGGTTTTTCCTTTTTGTTCTGATTCTTCTGTCACAACATGAATAACGTGGAAATCTGTTTAATATTATTGTACGTGTATAGTTTATATCAGAATGCCTATCATCTTCGGGAGGGGGGAGAGAGAAAGGGAGAAAAAAAATTGGGACTCAAAATCTTATAAAAGTAAATATTGAAAACTCTTTTTGCATGAAATAGGAAAAACAATTAAATAGTATTAAGCAAGAAAAAAATTAAAGTTGGTTTGGAGCACTACCTCAAGTTTTTTTTGCTCTGGAGCACAGGGCCTTTTGCTGACCTACTGGGGAGGGTATATAGGACCTTGCCACTATCCTGCTGGGATCACACCTCGGACTGACAGGCATCACCAGTGACCTGTGCCAGGCTTGGGCTTTTACAGCTACCTTGCTGGGTTAGGACCTGGGTCAGCACCTGCCTGTACTCGACTGTATTCCCTTTCTATCCCAGTGAAAGCTGTTTACTATAGTTCTTCTAAGTTGTCTTGGGCTGTAAAATTATTTCACCCTGTACTTTTGTTGGTTTTACCACTCCAAATTTTGAGGCATTATTTTATAGTTGTTTGCAAGTAAATTGGGTAGAGTGCAGGTGAGTTCCTGTTTTACTCTGCCATTTTCAATAAATTTCTACCAATTATAACTGTTCAAAAGTGAAATATGGTACCTGAGAAAGAAGTGAGTTCTTCTTAACTTAGATCTTCAGGGAAAAGCTAAATGAACACTTGCCAAGTTTGTTGCAGAAAAGATACACATTCAGGGTGAGCTCAATAGGATGAAGTCTGGGTACTCTTCTCACTCTGAAATTCGGTGAGTCTGTAAATAACCTGATAAAAGAAATATCTTTCTTAGGAAACACTACATAGCATTTTATAGTGCGAGTTAGGTTATATTTTCTAGGAAACAATATGCCTTTTAAAAAGAGGTGCTATTAAAAACTTTGTAATATTAAAAATAATTGAAAAGACCTAACCCACCTGGGCAGGTGAGCAGTGAGGCCCTGCCCTCAGTACAAGTCAGCAGGGAGACCTAGAGGCTCAGTGTAGGTCAATGCCCCTAGGGAAGATCAGAAGTAAGATCATTCCCCTAATGCAAACCAGCAGTGAGGCCCCACCCCCAGAGCAAGCCAGAAACTAGGTTGAAAGAAGAGGAAAAGATAAATGTAGGAGGAGCTGTGGGAAATCTGGGATGCTAATCCACTGTTGATGGAACTACAAACTTATCCAATCATTCTGGAAAGAAATTTGGAACTATACACACACACACACACACACATACACACGTGCACAAACACATACACACATACCTACGAATACGTGTGTATCTATATGTATACATACATACATATATGTATATGTGTATACATATACATACATATATGTATATGTGTATATATATCAGCTCTTTTGTTGTGGCTAAGAATTGGAAATTGAGGGAATCAGTTGGGGAATGGCTAAACAAAACAATATGATTGTAATGGAATATTATTGTTATATAAGAAATGATGAACAGGGTGATTTAAAAAAAAATACCCTGGAAAGACTTACATGATCTGATGCAAAGTGGAGTGAGCAGAACAAAAACTTTGTATTTAGTAGCAAATCTATTGTAAAGATGATCAATTGTGAAAGACTTAGCTACTTTCATCAATACAATGATCCAAGACAATATTATGTGTATGTGTGTGTTTGTGTGTGTGTGTGTGTTGCTTTTTTGGAGGGGGGAGGGCAGGGCAATTGGGGCTGAGTGACTTGCCTAAGGTCACATGGCTAGTAAGTGTTAAGTGTCTGAGGCCAAATTTGAACTCATGTCCTCCTGACTCCAGGGTCACTGCTCTATTCACTGTGCCACCTAGCTGCCCTGATCTAAGAGAATCTTAAAGGACTCATGGTGAAAAAAATACTATCCATTACCAGAGAAAGAACTAATGGTGTCTGAATAGAGACTGAAGTATACCATTTTCACTTCCTTCTTTCCTTCTTCCATTCCTTCTTTCCTTCCTCTCTCTTCCTCCCTTCTCTCCCCACCCTCCCCCAAGGTTTCTTCCTCAAAATGATCAACCTGGAAATATATTTTACAAAATTGTACATGTATGTCCTATATCAGATTGCTTACCTTCTGAGACAGAAGTCAAGGGAGGAAGGCAGGAATAGAATTTGGAACTCAAAACTTAAAAAAAATGAATATAAAAAGGTTGTTTTTTCATGTAATCACAGAAAAATAAAAATTACTAAAACATAAAAATAATTGAGTACAGAACTATGATGAATAATGGCTCAAGCTTTATAGTCACTAAGTTGGTTCTATTACCACCCTAATTTAGGTGTTCATTACCTCTCACTTGGTCAATTACAGTAGCTTACTAACTGCTCTCCTTTACCTTCATTGTCCTTTGCTTCTCATATATCCTATTAAGATTATTAACCTCCCATATTATCTTCCTAATGTTCTGTTTGATCAAATCACTATATCGCTCAAAACGTCCAATGGTTCCCCATTGCTTAATAAATAAAATAAGTAATCTTTTACCTTGAATTCATGGCATTCCCTAAATTGACTTCAGCATCTTCCTTCCTTTTATTCATTAATAAAACAAGTGTCATTTGCTATTCATGAATATTTATGTATCATGATGTTGGTCTTTCTATGTTATTACAATACATTAATTTCCTTGCCCCATGTTTTCATGAATGATTGAAAATATATTCATTTCAAGTTTGCAAAACTCCATATATATAATCTCATTTGGTTCTATTACTTAGTATTACAGATATAATAATCTACATCTTATAGATAAGGAAACTGAGGTTAGTTTAGTTAGCTGAGCAAAAGGAATTTTCCTATGAGTTCACAAATGGAGTCAGAGAAAGAATTGAAACTCATTTCTCTTCTGATCAAGTCCAGGTTTCTTACCACTAAAACACCCTACCAGTACCATGACATTTCAGTACTATATCTCTAGTCTCAGGTTTGTGAGTTTTCTAAGATCTCAACTCCATCATTATAGAGAGTTGGATTTATACATGCAATTTAGCAATAGGGTAGCCAGGATTTGTCACAGAATTTGTTTTCTGTTTGTACCACTAGAATTTAGCCAATCCTATGACCCTGGAAACAATGCAGGTTAGAAGATCAATATCTTTCAAAAGATTAAGGATTTGTCTACATTGTCAGAAGTCAGAGAGAAAGGTTGCACCATATAGTTGTTAATTAGTTTTCAGAAGTCTTCGATAGTCACCAGGTAATCTAGATCAGAATAAAACTAGGATTTTTTTGATAATTTTTTTTTTGGGGGGGGGGAGAAGTAAAACATGGTCTAAATTTATTTCTATCTTTCCTGATGTTCATAGAAAAAAGTACCAGTAGGGATGCTGGTTCAACCACCTCTTACTAAATCACTTTTTTTTTTCCAAGTGTGAATACATTTCATCCATTTTTGCCGAGGCAACTTTATTTAGCAAGCTGTTTACCTTTCTGCAAAGCTTCATTACCCATAAAAACAAAGAATGAAGTTGATTAATGTGCTCTAAGTGTGATGTTCAAATTGTAATTTTCATATACGTAAATGGATGCTTCTGCAGTATTTTGTTTGATAATTTACAGAGTTAGCACCGTCCAAACCACTAATCAGTTTCTTTTTATGATGACAGCTGCAGTAGATTCTCTTAGCATGCTAATTTTCATTAGTGCCTTCACTTACTGAAGACTGCATGCCTTACTCAGGAGTGATCTCATCACAGAAAACTGAAGTTCAGGAGGAAAAAAAAATCCTGGCTTCAGGGGCTATTCATTTGCTTTTCTAAGAGACTGCACAGGATAACTGAAAAAGGAAAGGCAAGCAAAAAAAGTAAGTGGGTATATTTTAAAGATAAAGAAGTGGTATGAAAAATATATATATGTATAGGGAATTTACCTTTAGGTTTTTTTATTTGTTTCATTTGATTTGTTTTAGTATTTTTCTCCTCTTAAGTGGTTATACAATCAAGTTTGCTGAGACTGCTATAAGTCCAGGAAAGCTATTCACATCTTGCAAAAATCAAGGTCTTTTCATTTCTTAGGGTGGCCACATTAATAGAGATTAACAGCATCACACTATAATTTTTAAAGTGTCTCATGTAATAGCAATAAAATAATAAAAAAAAATCATGTAGTACTGTCTCCTGAAACACAAAGCACAAATGGCAAGTGGATTAATGTCCTAACCTATGATATATGAAGAATCAAACTTA
This sequence comes from Petaurus breviceps papuanus, assembly GCF_028583685.1. NCBI lineage: Eukaryota > Metazoa > Chordata > Mammalia > Diprotodontia > Petauridae > Petaurus > Petaurus breviceps. Next base: position 3,098,865 of record NW_027187341.1, on the reverse strand, counting down.
AATCAAGAGACCCAATATCAGGCTATGTCATGTATTCTAGAATTGCTTCTGTTTCTCATGGTGACACTCCCTCTGCCTGGATGGCAGCATTAGTTTCTGTTAATTTGGGATTTTCATGCTTGGCTGCCAGTATTAATGTTTTATGCCACTGGAAATGTTGTCACCAATCAAAAGGGCTAAATATATTAATGTTCTGCCTCTGTGCATAGGTATGAGAAGATAAGATGAATCATGTAGTAGGAAAGAAAGTTATCTTTTGTAGAAAAAGGAAAAATATTTTTGTAAATTGATGATCTGAAAAGACTTCTTGAAATATTCCTCTTTTTCAAGATTTCAAAATGTCTTATATCACCAATACTGAGATAGTATGGTATTGAAATTTCAACCTTGATCTTTAAAGTGATATGGAAACAGTGTCATGCCAAGAAAATAAACAGGAATCAAAGATATATGACAGTATTTTTAACACCCCCACATACACCACCACCATCACATATACATAGGTCTTGTTTTCAGTCCATAAGGCAGTTGAGAGGTTTATACTCTCCAGAGAAGAGATCAAAATATATTTTCATGGTAAAACATTGTGTTTGTCAAAAATATTTCATATTTATCTAGTTATATATTTCCCTATCTCATGAAAAGTTCTCAACAAGTAGTCTGCATGTAGAGACACTGCTTTTTATTACTCTATTTTGAAACCTTGATGGATATTTTATTTCTTCAACAAGGACATTCTGCAGAAACATTTAAACCACTCCTTTTTTTCACATGCTCTTACCTATGTCTTTCCATTAATCCACCTTAAGATATTTATCCAGTGCATTAGAAGTCTTTTTCTAATTAAAAGGAAAAAAAAATAGGGGTAGTATGTAACATCAAGTTGTCTAACTTTCCATCTACTCTGTATACATATATACATATATATATATATATAATTTTTATATGTTGTTTTCTCCTCTTATAATATAAGCTCCTTGAAGGTAGAGACTGTGGTTTAGTTATTCTTTGGGTCCCCAGTACTTAGGATAGTGCTAAATATTCATTAAATCCTCCTGTGTTCTCTATCTCCCCATCTCTCTCTATCTGCCTATGTTAGAGTTTACTGCAAAGTACACATCACATCACACTCTGTTAGTAGTATTGTCAAGTAATATATTTATCTTCTTCAAAACGACTACTAGAGTATTATATGTTGGCTCAGTCACTGGTTGAATAATCCTGGTAATTTTTTGATGACTTGCTTAATACTTGCTATTTTTACACTCACTGATTTGTAATCCCAGGCCTGGACCTGTAGATGACCAAGACAGAGTACTGACTTTCTACAATCCATAATAAATCAGTATCTTTATGTGGTGCCCTGATCCCAAGGGATCTTCAAAGAAAAAATATTAAGCAATGAAAGGGATGTCATTTGATTAAGCATATTCATGTTTTCTCTATCTTCCAACAAGTATATAAGTGGGAAAACAACTCTTATCTAAATATTAACATACACAGAGTAATGTCTATGATGTCATTCTACTAGCATTATATCAAATTCCTATAAACTTTTTTCAAAAGATTGGGGTCCCCAGCATATTCAGTGTTGCATAATTTAAAAACTATGCCTCTAGCTCCAGATTTCCTCGACAATCATGGTAGAGTTCTAAACCTATTGATTCTTTTTTTTTTTTTTAAGCAATTGGGGTTAAGTAACTTGCTCAAGTTTACACGGCCAGTTATTTCTGGGTGTGGTGCTGAGTATCTAAGCCTGGATTTGATCCAGGTCATCCCGACACTGGAGCTGGTGCTCTTACTCACTGAGCCACCTGGCTGCCCCTAAGAAATTGGGGTTAAGTAACTTGCTCAAGGTTACACGGCCAGGTGTTTCTGGGTGGGTGCTAAGTGTCTGAGCCCGGGATTCGATCTCCAGGTCTTCTCAACACTGGAGCCGGTGCTCTTACTCGCTGTGCTACCTGGCCGCCCCAAACCTATTGATTCTTAAGATATTTTTATCTCAAAATGTTTACCTAAGATTTTATTAGAGAAGTCACACATGCACAAATACATTTTCCATAAAGTATCTTATCTATGTAGATGTGTTCTTGTTAGTGATTTGTTAGATATATTTGCCAAAACACACTGGGTGAAATTGCATTACCTTTAGAATAGCTTTTTTTTTTATCCCTTTTCCAAAGATAAAAAATGGCTTGGTGTGATAGTAATGGAATGTGGAGATTCCCCTGTATTGGGCTTGGTTTTCAAATTGATTGTATTAAAACCCAGAGCTTGTTAATCCCACCTGTGGGATGGACTTTTTGATGTGAAAAGAAAGTCCTGACTAGGAGGAGCTGGTGACGTAGATTTGGAGAGACACTAGAGAGAGGCGGAAGATCTTTTTTGGAAGCAGCACCTCGTGGAGAGAGAGAGACTAAAAGAATTGCTGGTGGCCGCTTTGAATTGCGCTGGACTTTTGAGACCTGCCCCCTGAGCTGCCAAGGACTGAGGAGACATGGCTGTTTTGCTGGTACTTTGTCTGTCTGTTTTGATGTTATTTTGCCAGATTTGTCCACTGGTGAAAGACTGTCCTTTTGTTGAAGAAGTCCTGGAACCTGGCTGTTCGCTAAGAAGGCCTGCGACTGTCCTGCAGACAGAGAGTGAATACTGTCCACTGGTGAGGGACAGTACTGTTGTTGCAGGGGTCTGGAGACTGTCCTGCAGACAGAATGAATACTGTCCACTGGTGAGGGACAGTACTGTTGTTGCAGGGGTCTGGGAGCCTTTCTGTTGGTTCAGAAGCCCTGAAGAAGGATTTTCTTGTTGTATGTTTACAGAAATCCTGGGAGAGGGCTTTGCTAATGTGTTCAGGGGTTCTAGGGCTGTTCTACAGACAGAGGATAAATTCATGAAGGGACTGGCAATGTATCTTATGGCCTTGCTAAGCCTTGTCTCTCCAGGAACTAAGATTGCTGAGAACTTGCCTCCTGTCAAGATGAAGAAAAGACCTCCATTTGGGTATTAAGTGCTGTGTTTAAACTTGATGTAACTCTGGGGTAGATTCAATTGTGATCCAGGAGGTGGGGAACTTTTGACCTTATTGTGCTCTGTGATTGACAAATGAAGGTACTTTACCTATGTTTGGAAACTAATCTCCATTTGAGAAGAGGGGTTTTGTGGTGGACTTAATTAAGGTATAGCCTAGGGATGGAGTAGTATTTAGAACAGGGACTTTGTAATTGATTGAATGATTGGAAGATCCTGGGGTGGGGTAGTACTTGGAGATTATTTAATCACACTTAGTAAATGCTGTATTTTGAATGATGTCATGTTTTGATCTTCTCTGTTCTTGGTTTGTCACTGAATAAAATAGAGAGCACCTATGCTGGTATTTTGAACCTGGGAAGTTGCCTTCTTTTGGCATTACATTACACTTGGATACCCTGGTACAGTCTATGTGCATCCACTTTAGTCTTTCCTGGACAGTAATGAATATACACCAAACTAAGATTTAATAAATCTTACTAATAATCTCTAGCTAGTGGTAATGAACTTAGTATTTGTCAGAATGTAAGTCAGTGGATTATTTTTTTTTCCTAGACTTGGAATTAAATATCTGAAACAAAATCTCAGAACCTATTAATGAGCATCCAATAGAGAGACAAGAACTTAACTTTGTTAATAGGATGTTGTCTTGCTGTAAGTAAATAATTTAGTAGTAAATAAAATAGACTTGGGATAGTCATCTTTATCATGTTGTAAAATTGCTCCTAAGGTTGCTAAGCTGTCATTAAAATATAACACAACGATTTTACTTGGAATATCATAAGCCAACACTACTTTTTGGAAAGCATTACAGCTCCTAGCCCAGGGGAGGGAGATGGCACAGTATATGGAGCAGTGGACTTGGAATCCGGAAGACCTAAGGATAGAAAGGCCTGGTGTGCTCTGGTCCATGGGGTCATGAAGAGCTGAAAATGTCTAAATAACTGAACAAAAGTCATTTAAAATTTTTTGGCTGAAGATGGTGGAGAAAAGACAAGATGTTGCCTCAGCTCTCCCCATTTTCCCCAGGAAACAATATTAAATCAAGCCGCTAAGAGCAACAGAATCCACAAAAAGGTAGAGTGAAGCAATTTGCAAGCCCAAAGATAACTTAGAAGGATTTCAAGAAAAGTCTGTCTTACTTGATTAAAAAGGGAGTAGAGCCCAGTGCAGGCAGTGTCTAGCAAGCCAGCAGGAGGCTTTCAGCCACAGGAACAAGACTCTATAGTACTGGCTCAGCAGACCAGTGGCACAGTAGGCCAATTCTGAGGAGTCCAGCCCAAATACAGCAAGCAAAGTGCCAGCCCTGAAACCTAGAGAACAACAAGCATGAGTGGGTGTAAGGGTTATGGGATTTAAAGATCTTCCATGCCCCGTTGGACTTGCTGACGTAGCAGGAAGGGGCGGAGAAAGAGGAAGCGGAAGCCAAGCTAGCGTTCCTGCGGTGGCTGGCGGTGGTGGTGACAGAGGCAGTGGCAGCGCGAAGCCCTTTTTGAGTTAGGACTGCTAAG
>NW_027187341.1:3074985-3094317 GCF_028583685.1 Petaurus breviceps papuanus | reverse complement strand
ATATTTGTAATCTCTATAGGCATTGTGAATATGACATTGCTGATACAGTGGGCCAGGCAACCTTGGGTCAGTGGGCAAGCTGCCAGCCCCAGAGACCCTAGTGCAGAAAACCAGTGACCAGATTCCTAGCTCCCAGTGCAAGAAGCTTGGAACAGTGCTTCCAATGACTCAGGAGCAGAGCTCAACTTTTGAAAATGAGCAAAAAACAAAAGAGTCCTGCCCATAGAAAGCTACTATGGCAACAAGAAAGATCAAAACACAAACTCAGAAGAGGACAACAATGTCAAAATACCTACATGGAAAAACCACAGAGAGGAACATGAATTGGTCAGAAGCCCCCCCAAAATCCTCTTGGAAGAGTTTGAAAATGATTTTTAAGATAAAATAAAAGAGGTAGAAGGAAAGAAATGGGGAAATAAATGAGTTACGTAAAAAATATGACAAAAGTCAACAGCTTAGAAAAGGAAACACAAAAATTGACTGAAGAAAGCCCCTTTAAATGTAGAATACAGGCAGAGCCAAGATGGCAGAGTAAAAGCACAAACTTGGCATGAGCTCCTGCTCCAATCACTTCTAATACATGTAAAAAAGTGACTCTAAACAAACTTTAGAGCTACAGAACCCACAAAGTGACAGAGAGAAACAAATCACCTGCTGAAGGCAGCCTAGCAGGCCTACAGAAAGGTTCTATCACACTGAGCTGGGAGCTGAGCATAGTCCCACATGAGCCATGTGCTTCTGGCCCCATGGCAGCCCTGACCAGAGGAACATCCAGAGCAGACTTCAGGAGAGTGAATCACCAGCAGCTGTGGCTGTTTCCAGACATTTTAATCCATAAATGCCAAAAAGAAAGTAAAAAGTCAGTGTGAAACTCTGTTGGAACAGGGGGGATGGAAAAGTGTGGTCCAGACCCTGCACCCAGGTTGAGAAGCAGCAAAGGCACAGCAGCTGTGCAGCTGAGGCAGCATGGCTGCCTCAGGGGCACCTGGACTGCAGATGTAGGGAGACAAAGCAGCCATTCAGAGGGTAATTGATTTTGCTTTAACCTGATTGGATCTGGATCACAATCTTGGGTGGTGGTCTTGGAGTGTTTGACCAGTAAGTCAGAGTGTGTGGGGGCTGTAGAGAGCGTGCCCTCCTAATAGCTCTGGCAGCAGCAAAAACCCAGTGATTTGGGATGAAGCTCTTTCCATTCTGGAAGCAGAGTCTTATTGTTGCAAAGAGCTCAAACATCAAGTAATTGACTGGCAATGTGAACAAGCTAAGGAAGCACAAACACACTATAGAATCCTTTTTTGGGGAACAAAAAGGATGGAGCAGGAGGAAGACAGAAAAGTCAGAACTCCTTCATCAAAATCCTCCAAGAAAAATATGGACTGGTTACAGGCCATGGATGAGCTCAAGAAGTATTTTGAAAATCAAGTAAGAGAAGTGGTGGAAAAATTGGGAAGAGAAATGAGAAAGATGCAAGAAAATCATGAAAAGTGAGTCAACAGCCTGCTAAAGGTGACCCAAAAATACACTGAAGAAAATAAGACCTTAAAAAATAGACTAACTCAAATGGCAAAAGAGGTCCAAAAAGCCAGTGAGGAGAAGAATGGCTTAAAAAGCCAAATTTGCCAGATGGAAAAGGAATTTCAAAAACTCACTGAATAGGATAACTCCTTCAAAATTAGATTGGAACAATTAGAAGCTAATGACATTATGAGAAATCAAGATGCTATAAAACAGATCCAAACAAATGAAAAAATAGAAGACAATGTGAAATATCTCATTGGAAAAACCACTGACCTGGAAAATACATCCAGGAAAGATAATTAAAAAATTATTGGGCTACCTGAAAGCCATGATCAAAAAAAGAGTCTAGACAACATCTTTCAAGAAATTATCAAGCAAAATTGCCCTGATATTCTAGAACCAGAAGGCAAAATAGAAATGGAAAGAATTCACTTATCACTTCTTAAAGATCCCATAAAGACAACTCCTAGGAATTTATAGCCTGACTCCAGAGTTCCTAGGTCAAGGCGAAAATACTGCAAGCAGTCAGGAAGAAATAATTTGACTATCGTGGAAACACAATCAGGATAACACAAGACCCAGCAGCTAGCTTCTACATTAAGTGATTGAAGGGCTTGGAATATGATATTCTGGAGGTCAAAGGAGCTAGGACTAAAACCAAGAATCACCTACCCAGCAAAACTGAATATAATGTTACAGGGGGCAAAACATGGTCATTCAATGAAATAGAGGGTTTTCAAACATTCTTCATGAAAAAACCAGAGCTGAACAGAAAAATTGACTTTCAAATACAAGAAGCAAGAGAAGCATGAGAAGGTAAACAGGAAAAAGAAATAATAAGGAACTTATTAAAGTTGAACTATTTACATTCCTACATGGAAAAATGGTAATTGTAACTTATAAGATTTTCCTTAGTATGAGGATAGTTGAAGGGAATATATATGTGTGTGTGTATGTATATACATACATATGCGTATATGTATGTGTATAAATATGTATATGTGTGCATATAGAAGGGTGTATGTATAAATATATATGTGACTAAGCATATATATGTTCATGTATGCATAAACAGAGGGCACAGAATGAGTTGAATATGAAGGGATGATATCTAAAAAATAAAATTAAAGGTTAGAGAGGAATTTATTGGGAGAAGGAGAAAGGGAGAGATAGATTAGGGTAAATTATCTCATATAAAAGAGGCAAGAGAAAACTGTTATAATGGAGGGGAAGAACAGGAAGGTGAAAGAGAATGGCTCAATATTATTCTCATTGAATTTGGCTTAAGGATGGAATAACATATTCACTCAATTGGGTATCTTACCCTACAGGAAAATAGTGGGGTAAGGCATAAGAGGGGGGATGATAGAAGGGAGGACAGATTGGGAGAGAGGGTGGTTAGAAGCAAACATTTTTGAAAAGGGATAGGGTCATAGGAGAAAATAGAATAAGTGTGGGGCAGGATAGGATGGAGGGAAATATAGTTAGTCTTTCACAATATAACTACTGTGGAAATGATTTGGGTAGCTATACATGTACAATCTACATTGAATTGCTTATCTTCCCAGTGGGGTTAGATCAGGAGGGAAGAAGGAAAAAATCTGGAACTCAAAGTTTTAAAAACAAATGTTTAAAAAAATTAGACTTTTTACATGCAACTGGAAAATAAGATATACAGGCACTAGGGTATAGAAATCCATCTTGCCCTACTAGAAATCTAGGGTGATGATGGAGGAGGATATAAGAAAAAACAGATTGGGAGAAAGGCTATTCAGTAGGCTTGCTATTTTGGGTTGGGGGTTAGGAGAAAGATGGGGAGAAAAAATTGTTACTCAAAATCTTGTGGAAATGAAAGTTGAAAACTAAAAATAAGCAAATAAATAAAAAAAAACTAAAAGTAGAATAGCACAAATGGAAAAGAAGACACAAAAGCTAACTGAAGAAAATAATTCCTAAAAAATAGAAATTGAGCAAATAGAATGTAAAAACTCTATGGGACATCAAGAATCAATCAAAAATAAAAGAATGAGAAAATAGAAAAAAAATGTAAAATACCTCATTGGAAAAACAACTGACCTGGAAAAATAGACACAGGAGAAATAACTTAAGAATTATTGAATTACCTTAAAGCCATGATGGGGGGAAAAACTGCTTAGATAGCATCTTTCAAGAAATTATCAAGGAAAACTGAGTTGGTATCCTAGAAACAGATGGTTAAATATTGATTGAAAGAATCCAACAATCACCTGCTGAAAGGAATCCCAAAATGAAAACTCCATGTAATATTGTAGCCAAATTCCAGAATTTTCAGGTCAAGGAGAAAATACTGCAAGCAGTCAGAAAGAAATAATTCAAATATCAAGGAGCCACAGTCAGGATTACACAGGACTTAGCAGCTTCTGAGAATCAACTACCCAGAAAAATTGAGCATAATCTTTCAGAGAAAAAGGTGGATATTCAAGGAAATAGGGGACTGTAGTAGCAAGCACCCTAGCATACCCAGGATGGCTGCTAGCACAGGTTCTTTGATCTGCTTTTCTAAAGGAAAGAAACTCAAAAAGGGTTAACAGTTCTTACTTTAATCAAACAAACATATTTCATTTACCTAGTTCAGAGGGAAAAGTTAGCACCCTGAACTTCATAGAATACAAACATAAGTTACAAGAGAAAATAACACAATTTAGCAGACAGGGATTCTAGCTGTCTGACCATTACATCCATACCTAGTTAGTCACCAGAGAGCGAAATACCAACATCTGGGTTTCCAATGCTGGGGGTCTCAACGGCTATGCAGAGTCTCATCTGGTCAAGTCACACAACTCATCCCAAGGTGAGCCCCAAAGAAAAACCTTGCCTCAGAAGTATATATAGCCCTCTCCAGGGTCAGAGAACATCACAACTCTTGTGATTCACTTGACTACAAAGTAACAAAAATTGTGCCTTCCTGAAAACAAGCATCCCACCACAGGCTCTGGGTGAGCACATGCAGCCTATTAGGGGGCAGAGTGTACTTTCAAATCAGGAAAAGTCCTCAAATTCAACTTAGGCTTATTAAGAGGCAGGGAAGCTCTTTAAATTCCCATTACCTTTACAGGGACTTTCAAACTTCCTTATGAAAAGACCAGAGTTGAACAGATAATTAAATCTTCAAATATAAGACTCAAGAGAAACATGAAAAGGTAAAAAGGAAAAACAAAGCAAAATATGACATTCAATAAGGTTAAGTTGTTAATATCACAACATGGGAAGCATGGGAAGATGATACTTCTAACTCTTAAGAACTGTATCTCTATTAGAAGATTTAGAAGTAGTATGCTTAGAGAGTGTAAGTATAAGTTGAATTTTATGTGATGATAAATAAAGTGGTGGGGATAAAAAGGATTGTACTGGGAGAAGAGGAGAAAAGGAGGCAGAATGGTAAAAATTATATCACATGAAGAGGCATGAAAGACCCATTGCAATAGAAGGAAAGAAGGGGGGGGGGGTGAGCATTGTGAACCTTACTCTCATTGAATGTGGTTCAAATAGGGAATAATATACATACTCAGTTGGGTAAAGAAATACATGTAAAGTAGGAGGGGAGGGGGAAAAAGGGGGGGAAGTACTGAAATAAGGAAGGGCAAATTGATGGAGGCAGTGGTCAGAAGTAAAACACTGGTGAGGAGGGACAGGATGAAAGGAGAGAGAAAAAATTATATACAGGTAAAAAATAGGTTGGAGGGAAATGCACAGTTAGTAAGCATAACTGAATATGAATGGAATGAACTCTCCCATAAAACAGAAGTAGATAGCAGAGTTGATTAAAAAAACAGAATCTTACAATATATTGTTTACAAGAAACACATTTGAAGCAGAGACACTGTAAAGCCAAGTATAGGAAGATTTCCAGAAGAATGCTACTGTGAACAGCTTTTCAAGGTTCTGATTACATAGTATAGCAATTACTGTATTTATTCAATAACAAATCAAAGCAAAACATTCATAGAAAATCAAGGTACAGCATTCAAAATATTACAACTTATCACAGAAATTCAAAATACAGCATTCACCACAACTTATCACAGAAATGGCCACATAGTTTTCACCACCATACAATCATTTAGTCAATCAATCACTTAGTAACTCAATCATTCAATCATCATTAAGGCGGCTTGCCTCCTTAAGGGACACAAAATACAGTCAAAATATAGTCAAAGTACTCCACTCCTGGGTAGTACATTCATTTAGTCACTCACAGAGTCCTTAATTCAATCACAAAGTATAATCACAAATAAATTTCACAATTCAGCAGACAGGGCTTCCAGCTGTCACAACATTACATTCATACCTAGTTAGTTACTAGAAATGGAGGTGCCAACATTTGGGTTTTCAAAGGGTGGGGAGGGGTCATGGCTCAATAGCTGCCCAGAGTCTCATCTGATTAAATCACACAACTCTTCCCAAAGTGAGTCCCATAGCAAAATCTCACATCAGGGTCAGTCACTACTCAGCATTCCTGGAGAGGTCTTTTTATCTTGACTCAGGGTAGGCTCTCAGATTCTGTGGATCCCCTTTCATGGTCCTAGATCCTACCTGGATTCACCAAACTGTCACCTGGGTTTAAAGACAGACAGCTCCCAGTTCCTTGTCCAGCTCTCCATGCAGTTCCTGTTCCAGCTGAAGCTCACAGCGTCTAGTTCACCTTAAACCCTTCACAATCTCTGTTCCCAGGAAGTCAAGGCTCAATGAGGTCACAAACAGACAAAATACCTGCACCACAGTCATGTTTCCTCAGTTTACTGCAGCTCTGGCTGGTCCTAGGAAATCCGCAGAAGCTTGGCTGACACTCGGCAGAATTTTCAGCTGGTTCCCAGAATCAAAATCTCTTCATCCAGGTTCTCAAAATAAAAATCATTCTCTCCAGCCTGGGCCTCTCTTCTTCAGCCTCCAGAACCTGATTCCAATCTGTCTGACCCAGCAGGGACTTCTCACACAGCTTTGGCTTCTTCCTATTTCATTTCCTTCCTGTTATGTCAGCACGGGTTCATACCTTCTGTTTCTTTAACAGAGGCTTGATTAATTACTAAGTGCTAAGTACCTGTTAGCTTTGCCAATACAAAGGGATCGAATTACATTACTATTACAGAGACACACCCAGAGTAAAGGTAAAAGATTAGAACAGAATTCATTGTACTTCAGCTGAAGAAAAAAAAGCAGGGGTAGCAATCCTGATCTCAGACAAAGCAAAAACAAAAATAATTAAAAGAGACACAGAAGAAAACTACATTTTTCTAAAAGGTACCAAAGATAATGAAGTAATATCAATACTAAACATGTATGTACCTAGTGGCATAGCATCCAAACGCTTAGAGAAGTTGATTTCCAGGAAAAAAATAGCAAAACTCTACTAGTGGGAGACCCCAACCTCCTCCTCTCAGAACTAGATACATTTAAACACAAAATAAAACAAGAAAGAAGTTAAGGAGGTGAATAGAATTTTAGAAATGTTCAATATGATAGACTTCTAGAGAAAACTGAATGAGGATAGAAATGAATGTATCTTTACTCAGCAGTGCATGGCTGTAATGACAAGCAAGGTGGGATTTTTGTTGTTTTTCTTTTGAAGTTCAGTTTCCCAGCCTGAGGCTAAATTGTAAACATCTGAAGGATTGGTCTCCTTTGAATCCAAGGTAATCCACAAGTGTAACACATTAGGTACTGAGGCCCAGCTTTCATGCCTTTGGGCACTAAGCCAATCAAATGCCAAATTTCAGAGCTATGCATCAAGGGCTCTCGGTGCTGAGCCAATCAGGTAACACATGAGGGATAAACATGTGGGCTACACATGTAGGCTCAGCAAATCAGGTACTACACACATGGACTATGCACATGGGCTCTCCGTATTGAGCCAATCAGATGCCAAGTAAAACTGTATATAAAATGAAGATTGATATAGGCTTGGGGCTCACTCTTTATAACTCTTGATGTCCTGAATGAGGCTCTGGGTAGCCATTGTTAAAGGGGCCCCTGGCTATGAATGTGATCCAAGAAGAAGAAGATGAGCATTGAGCATAGAGCGTGAAGAAGAAAACATGTGAAAAAGAAGAAAATGAGTGTTGAGAAGGCCAGTGGTGGCAGCAGAGGAAGCAGCAAAAACTAGCTGAAAGAGCTTCTGGGTTGTGAAAGTGCCCACAGGAAAGAGGCTTAGCTTGAGCTCCTTTTTAAGAGCTGTTATCAAGGAACCTCCAGGTTTTAAAAGTGAATTCAGATGCAAGTGCTGGTAATGTGTGTAAATATTGTTGTTGCCCTAGTTAAGCTTTGTTTTCCCAGAGATAGCATCTGGGGGCAGGAGCCCCTGGAGCCTGCTGTCAGACTGGAGCAGAGAGAGCTTGGAGTAAAGCAGTGCCTTCCTCTGAGAGCTGAGACAAGGGGCAGAAGCAGATGAAGGAGCAGAAAGTGGTCAGCCCACAGACCTACAAGAGGAGGAGCCACAGGGCTTGGAAGTCAGCCCTGAGTCAAGAAGAAAATTTTATAGCAAGGCTAGAGGAGTGTTAGGACTTGGACTCTGGCTCATTAGAGCATTCGTGCACCTGAGAGTGTCAGGCGGGAGCCTGCAACTGCAGTGTGAGAAGGACACACCTCCAAGAAGACTTTTAGGTCTTGGAGACTCAATTTGATTTAGGGGATTGTAACCTATTGTGACCTAAGGGTGGAGTCTGTGGTATTTTCTGCTACCCCTGGATATGTGTTGTGCTAGGGGAGACCCTGGTCTGGGAACCCCTGATTATAAAAGAATGCATAAAGTTAGGGGGAATGCTATGTTATATACTGAATGCAATAATATACGCTGTGTTCCATGTGCATCCTTTTTATATCATGATGCAATAAAAAATATATATGTAATAAAGGGTCATGGAAAGATAGATTAAAAATGAACTGGAAACTAAATAATCTAATCCTAAAGAATTAGTGGGTCAAACAACAAATCATGGAAATAATCAATAATTCCATCAAAAAGAATGAGAATAATGAGATGACATATGAAAATTTATGGGATACAGTCAAAGCAGTACTCAGGGGAATTTTAGGGGAAATTCTATATCTCTAAACGCTCACATGAATAAAATAAAGAAAGAATAGATCAATGAATTGGGTATGAAATTAAAATAGCTAGAAAAAGAGTAAATTAAAAATCTCCAAATAAACAAAAAGTTAGAAATTCTGAAAATCAGAGGAGAGATTAATAAAACTGAGAGTAAGAAAATTATTAAACTAATAGCTGGTTTTATGAAAAAATAAAATAGATACAGTTTTGGTAAATTTGATTTTAAAAATTAAGAAAACCAAATTGTCAGTATCAAAAAAATTTTAAAGGTGACTTCATCACCAATGAAGAAGAAATTAAAGCAGTAACTTGTATCTATTTTGCCCAACTGTATACCAATAAATCTAATAATCTAAATGAAATGGATGAATATTTACAAAAATAAAAATTGCCCTCATTAACATAAGAGAAAATAAAATACTTAACCCCATTTCAGAAAAAAGAAATTGAATTAGTGATCAATGAACTTCCAAAAAAAAATACCCAGGGCCAGATGGATTTACAAGTGAATTCTACCAAACATTTAAAGAATAATTAATTCCAATACTTATGAACTGTTTGGAAAAATGGGTTAAGAAAGATTATTCTTCCAAATTCCTCTTATGACAAAATATGATGCTGATACTTAAACCAGGAAGAGCCAAAACAGAAAGAAAATTATAGACCAATTTTGTTAATGAATATTGATTCAAACATTTCAAACAAAGTATTAACAAAGAGATTACAGTAATTTATTCCCAGGATAATAGACTATGATCAGATGGGATTTGTACCAGGAATGCAAGGTTGCTTCAATATTAGGAAAACTTTCAGCATAATTCACCATATCAATAACAAAACTGACAGAAATCATATGGTTATCTCAAAAGATGCAGAAAAAGCTTTTGACAAACTACAGTACCATTCCTATTAAAAACACGGGAAAAAAATGGAGTTTTCCTTAAAATAAATATTGTCTATCTAAAGCCATAAGGAAGCATTATATGTAAGGGGAATGAGCTAGAAGCCTTCCTAAGAAGATCAGAGGCAAAACAAGCATGCTCATTATCAAAACTATTACATAATATTGTACTAGAAATGTTAGCTTTATCAATGAGAGAAGAAAAAGAAATTGAAGGAATCAGAATAGGCAAGAAGGAAACAAAACTATCACTCCTTGAAGATAATATGATTTATACTTAGGGAACACTAGGGAATCAACTAAAAAAGCTACTTGAAAAAATTAAACAATTTTAGCAAAGTTGCAGGATATAAAATAAACACACATAAATCATCAGAATTTTGATATATCCCAATAAAGCTCAGCAGCAAAAGGTAGAAAGAGAAATTCTATTTAAAATTATTGTAGACAATATAAAATATTTGGGAGTCTACTTACCAAGACAAACCCAGGAACTATATAAGCACAATTACAAAATACTTTTGATACAAATAAGGTCAGATCTAAAAAATTGGAAAAAAAATCAATTGTTCAAGAACAGTCCAAGCTAATATGAAAAAAATGACAATTCTACCTAAATTAATTTACTTATTCAGTGCCACACCAATCAAACTACCAAAAAATTATTTTATATAGTTTGAAAAAATAATAAAATTTATGTGGAAGAACAAAAGGTCAAGTATATCAAGGGGATTAATGAAAAAAAGTGCAAGGATGGTGTCCTTATCTGTACCAGATATAAAACTATATCATAAAGCAGTAATCATCAAAATTATGCTATACTGGCTAAGCAATCAAGTGGTAAATCTGTGGAATAAGTTAGGTACACAAAACACAGGAGTCTATGACTATAGTAATCTACTGTTCGATAAACCCAAAGACTCTAGCTTCTGGGATAAGAATTTACTTTTGACAAAAGCTCCTGGGAAAACTGGATAATAGTGTGGCAGAAACTAGGCATAGACTAACATCTTAAATCTTAAAAATAGGTACATAATTTAGACAAAGAGGGTGATATACCATAGGCAAATCAGGAGAGCAAGGAAAAGTTTAGCCGTTGGATCTAAGAAGAAGCTAAGATTTTATGATCAAATGAGATAAAGAACATTATAAAATGCAAAATGGATAATTTTGATTAAATTAAAAGCTTTTGCACAAATAAAACCAACACAGATTAGAAGGAAAACAGAAAAATAGGAAATAATTTTTACAGTCAGTGTTTCTGATAAAGGCCTTATTTCTCAAATATATAGGGAAATACCAAAATTATATGGATACAAGATTGATACAATAGATAAATTCTCAGAGGATATGAACAGGCAGTTTTCAGATGAAGAAATTAAAGCTGTCTATAGTCATATGAAAAAATGTTCTAAATCAACATTGATCAGAGAAATGCAAATTAACACAACTCTGAGGTACCACATCATACCTATTGGATTGGCTAACATGACGAAACAGGAAAATGATAAATATTGTAGAAGATGTGGGGAAATTGGAACGCTAATGCATTGTTGGTGGAGTTGTGAACAGATTCAACCATTCTGGAGAGCAATTTGGAACTATGCCCAAAGGGCTATACAACTGTGCATACCTTTTGATGTAGTGATACCACTACTAGGTCTGTATCCCAAAGAGATCATAAAATGAGAAAAGGACCCACATGTACAAAAACATTTATAGCAACTCTGTGGTAGCAAAAATTTGAGAATGACCAGTAATTGGGGGATGACTGAACAAGTTGTGATGTACTATATCACACTATATATGTAGTATATATGCTGTACTATAAGAAACGTTGAGCAGACAGATTTCAGAAAAATCCAGAAAGATTTATGTGAAGATGAGTAGAACCAGTAGAGCACTGGACATAGTAATCTTGTGTTACTGTGTCAACAGTCAACTATGATTCACTTAGCTCTTCTCAACACTACAATGATCCAAGACATTTCTAAAAGACTCATGACAGAAAATGCCATCCATACCCAGAGAAGGAATTATGGAGTCTGACTGCAGATGAAAGCATACTATTTTCATTAAAAAAAATGTGGCTTTTCCTTTTTGTTCTGTTTCTTCTCTCACAACATGAATAATGTAGAAATATATTTACATAATTGTACATGTATAACCTATATCAAATTGCTTGCCATTTCAGGGAGTGGAGGTGGGAGGGAGGGCGGAAAGGGGGGAGGTTGGGAGAGAGAAAAAATTTTGGAACCCAAAATCTTATAAAAAATGAATGTTGAAAACTAAACTAAAATAAAAATTTTCAGTCTCAATTTCCTTATCTGTAAAATAAAGGTGTTGGGATTGATGATCCCTAATGCCTCTTATAACTATGACCCTATAATATTTTGAAAAACCTGAAACTGTGTTCACATATCCTCTCCTAATGATTTCTAAAGAGTTCTCCAGAGTTTAGGTTTGGTTAATTATTAATATTAACATCATTTTGCTACTTGTTCTTAGTTATTACCAACCAAATGTGAGATTATTGAAAATTTTACGATGATGGCATAATTCTCCACAAATCTTATAAGAAATATTGTAATATAATCATAAATATAAAAGGCATATTTTATTGGTTTCATTTAAGACAGAATTCTCGAGTTTAATTTAAAACATGATTGATTATAGAAAGAAATTTTTGTTTATTTATTCCTTTTGGTAACAAAAGAGGAAGATATGCATGACCCATGTGTAATGGGAACAGCGTAGGTTCTCCTTTTAACTTTTAAGTCACACTTAGAAATAATGTCCTGTTAGGCTTTGGTCAAAGAAAATGAGAAGAAAAAAGACCAAGGAGAGACCTGAAGAAGAAAGAATCATAAGGCCATAAAGCTAAGGCAAGAAAAAAGAGTTAATACATGTGTAATCACACTGATACTGGACTTTGGGCAACAGAAAATAGATTAGGAGAGTACACTGAATTGATGGCCATGAAGAAAATAGCAAACAAAAGAACAGCAGGGAAATCCAACCGACAGGGAAGAAGCAGAATAGATTGAGGATATTCCTGTAAAGAATAAAAATGAACTTCAGTAGGTCGACATAATTTATGAAATATTCGGCAGAGTTCACAAAATTACTTCAGTCATGACCATTTGTTCTTGTGGAACATGCTTGTGGTCTCCTTAAATTAGCTACAGTAGAACACTCAAGAAGATATACTCATACTCTTAACAACATAGAAGAAAACAGAATGCAGCTACCCTGCAAGAAATCTCGTCATCTCATTTATTAAGATGATTTATTATTCACTGAGCAACAACCCAGTGCTTCATAGAACTGGAAAAAAAATAAACTTTTTTCTTTTGTTTTGATACTGTAAAATATAAACAAACATTAAGAGATAAAAAGAAAACTGTTTGGAATTTGAGAGGATTGTTCTATTTTCCTCAAAGATAATGCCAGACTTAAGGCTTTAAACAGATAAATCATTTTTTAAAAAGTGTAAGGGAGGGGAGGGGGAGATAACAAAAGAGAGAATAAAAATGAAGAAAGAAGTCATATATTCTCAGAATTGCTATCATAATGTTTTTGTTCTTATTTTCAGTTTTTGGTCCAATGTCAC
This sequence comes from Petaurus breviceps papuanus, assembly GCF_028583685.1. NCBI lineage: Eukaryota > Metazoa > Chordata > Mammalia > Diprotodontia > Petauridae > Petaurus > Petaurus breviceps. The sequence goes on along the minus strand of NW_027187341.1, from coordinate 3,081,201 downwards.
ACATTCACTGTTGCCAACACAACCCCCCCAAAATCTGCTTGTATGTTAGTCAATTGCATAATATCTATTAAACACCTACTATGTACCAGGCATTGTGCTAAGAGGTGAGGCTTCAAAGATGAGTAAAGACATTTCTCTGATCTCTGGGAGTTCACCTTCTGATGGAAGGGGAGGAGAGCAAGATAACCTTTAAACAAGTAAGCACAAACAAGATTTACAAGGATAAATAGAAGATAAGCAATGCTGGGAAGGCACTAGAATTAAGGAAGGTTAGAAAAGCTTTCCTGTAGAATGTAGGATTTTAGCTAGGACTTGAAGGAAGCCAGGGAAGTCAGGAGATGAAAATGAGAAAAGAGAGTGTTCTAGTCATGGAAGAGAGTTGGTGAAAATATTCTGTTCTAAGAGATACAAGGAGGCCTATGCCACTGGGTCAAAAAATATTCTAGGAGTGGTGAAGGGGGTATGTTATGAAGGGATTTGAATACCAAGTAGGGAATTTTATATTTTATCATGGAGATAATAGGGAGCCACTGGAATTTTTAAAGTAGAGAAGTGACATTGTTTATCATGTATTTTATCAATTTCATAGCTACATTGTAGATGGATAGGAGTGGGAAGAGACTCAAGGTAGACTGACCCATCCTAGGCTATTGTGAGTAGTCTAGGAATGAGGGGATGAGAAAGAGATCTCAAAAAAAAAGGAATACTAAAATTACAAAGTTCCCTAGCAGTACTAGATGTTAAACTATACTACAAAAGAGTCACCATAATTATAAATTATAAGTTTAAAAAAATAGAAAAAAAATTATCAGTGGATCAGATAAGGCATAGTATGCCAAGGAGTAATTGATCATGGTGCTATATTATTAAATAAATCTAAAGGCTAACTATTGAGTTCTTTCTTTCTTCCCCTTCCTCCTCCTCCTCCTTTTCCTTCTTCCTGTTATTATTTTCACTACTAATAAAAGAATTGATAATAATAACAATAATCATTTCTGAAGGTTGCTTTCTACTTAGTGTGATCTGGGGTCTTAATAAATTGTCCACAGAAACTCCAGCCTAAAATATTTCATAACTTTTTAAAAAAGTTATGATACAAAGCATAGCTGGACATCGTTTAGTTCAGGTTTTTCAGGTACTCCTTCCACTGATACTCAACATCAGAGCTTCTCATCATGTGTTCTTGTCAATGTTTTCTTCTAGCTCTATAAAGTAGTTACTTGGTAAATTAATTGGTATGGCACTAAATATATAATATAATATAGGTAAAATTGTCATTTTTATTATATTAGTTCGACCCAGCCACGAGCAATTGATATTTTTCCAATTGGTTAGATCTGACTTTATTTGTTTGAAAAGTGTTTTGTAGTTATGATCATACAGGTCCTGGGTTTGTTTTGGCAGGTAGATTCCCAAATATTTTATAATTTTATAACTTTAAATGGGATTTCTCTTTCTATTTCTTGCTGTTGAATTTCATTGGAAATATATAGGAATGCCGAGGATTTATGAGGGTTTATTTTATATCCTGCAACTTTGCCAAATTTATTTATTGTCTCAAGCAGTTTTTTACTTGATTCTCTAGGATTCTCTAAGTATATCATCATATCATCTGCAAAGAGTGATAGCTTGGTCTCTTCTTTGCCTAACTTGATTCCTTTGATTTCTTTTTCTTCTCTAATTGCTACTGCTAACATTTCTAGTACCACATTGAATAAGAGGGGTGATAGTGGACACCCTTGTTTCACCCCTGATCTTATGGGAAATGCTTCTAGCTTCTCCCCATTACATATAATACTTGCTGATGGCTTTAAATAGATGCTACCTATTATTTTAAGGAAGGCTCCATTTATTCCTATACTTTCTAATGTTTTTAATAGGAATGGATGTTGTATTTTGTCAAAAGCCTTTTCTGCATCCTTTGAGATGATTATGTGGTTTCTGCTAGTTTTATTGCTGATATGGTCAATTATACTGATGGTTTTCCTAATATTAAACCATCCTTGCATTCCTGGAATAAATCCTACCTTATCAAAGTGTATTATTTTTGAGATAAGTTGCTATACCGTGTTTCCCCAATAATAAGAAACTGTCTTATTATTTTTTTTTTTTGGACAGAAAAACACCAGAGGGCTTATTTTCAGGGGAGGGCTTATTTTAATGAACATTGACAGCAATTTTAATAAACAGGTAAATGTGAACAAAAAAATGTACCTTTATTCAATAAGCAAATCACTGGGGAAGAACAGGATGACGCACTCACTGCTGCAGCTCTGACTGGATGCAGCTCGGAGTGCGGCATTCGTTTCACGGGGGGGAGGACGGTGCATACAGAGGGTACCATAATGTAGCGTGTAGCGCAGGGGATCACCTTCACTACAGTAGCAATCTCAATAGGGCTTATTTTCAGAGGAGGGCTTATTTTAGAGGAATCTTACACAGTAAGGGGAGGGCTTATTTTCGGGATAGGTCTTATTATCGGGGGAACACAGTAGTCTTTTTGCTAGCATTTTATTTAGAATTTTTGCATCTATATTCATGAGGGAGATTGGTCTATAATTTTCTTACTCTGTTTTATCTCTTCCTGATTTAGGTATCAGTACCATATTTGTGTCATAAAAAGAATTTGGTAGGCCTCCTTCTTCACTAATTTTCCCAAATAGTTTGTAGAGTATTGGAATCAATTGTTCTTTAAATGTTTGATAGAATTTACTAGTGAAACCATCAGGCCCTGGAGATTTTTTCCTAGGGAGCTGACTGATGGTTTGTTCAATTTCTTTTTCTGAGATGGGATTATTTAAGTAATTTACTTCCTCTTCAGTTAATCTGGGCAACTTGTATGTTTGTAAATATTCATCCATTTTCCTAAGATTGTCAAATTTATGTGCATACAATTGGGAAAAATAATTTCTAATTATTGTTTTGATTTCCTCTTCATTGGAGGTAGATTCACCCTTTTCATTTTTGATACTCATAATTTGGTTTTCTTCTTTTGTTTTATCATATTGACTAAGGGTCTATCAATTTTGTTGGTTTTTTCATAAAACCAGGTCTTGGTTTTATTTATTAATTCAATAGTTTTCTTAATTTCAATTTTATTAATCTCTCATTTTGTGTTGAATATTTCTAATTTAGTATTTAATTGGGGATTTTGAATTTGTTCTTTTTCTAGGTTTTTTAATTGCATGCCCAATTCGTTGAGCTCCCTTTTCTCTAATTTAATCACGTATGCACGCAGGGATATAAAACTTCCCCTAAGAACTGCCTTTAATGCATCCCACAGATTTTGGTATGTTGTCTCATTATTATCATTCTTTTGAATGAAATTACTGATAGTTTCTATAATTTCTTGTTTGACCCACACATTCTTTAGGATTAAATTGTTTAATTTCCAATTAGTTTTTAGTCTGTCTTTTCCTGGCCCTTTATTGCATATAATTTTTATTGCATCATGATCTGAGAAGGATGAATTTAATATTTCTGCCTGACTGTATAGAATTGTGAGGTTTTTAGGCCCTAGAACATGGTCAATTTTTGAGTATGTGCCATGAACCGCTGAGAAGAAAGTATATTCCTTTATATCCCCATTCAGTTTTCTCCAGAGATCTATCATACCTATCCTCTCTAAAATCCTGTTCACCTCTTTAACTTCTTTCTTGTTTATTTTGAGGTTGGATTTATCAAGTTCAGAGAGGGGGAGATTAAGGTCTCCCACTAGTATAGTTTTGCTATCTATTTCTTCCCCTTATTCCTTTACCTTCTCCTCTAGGAATTTGGATGCTACACCACTTGGTGCATATATGTTAAGTAATGATGTTGCTTAATTATCGATGGTACCTTTGAACAGGATATAGTTTCCTTCCTTATCTCTTTTAATTAGGTCAATTTTTGCTTTTGCTTTATCTGAGATAAGGATTGCTACCCCTGCTTTTTTTTTTACATTAGCTGAGGCATGATATATTTTATTCCAATCCTTTACCTTTACCTTGTGTGTATCCCTCTGTTTCAAATGTGTTTCTTGTAAACAGGATACTGTAGGATTATGATTTCTAATCCATTCTGCTATCCGTCTCTGTTTTATGGGAGAGTTCATTCCATTCACATTTACAGTTATGATTGTTATCTGTTTCTTTCCCCCCATCCTATTCCTGCCCCTGTTAATATTCATATTTTCCCTCCCTTCTCCCTTCCCCCCCTTAATAGTTTTCCTTTTGACCACCACCTCCCTCAGTGTTCCCTTTTCAGTCCCCCTCCCTTTTCCTCCCCTTTTCCCTTACTACTTCCCTCCCTACAAACCACTCCCACCCCCCTTTCGTAACCCTTTCCCCCTCCTACTGCCTGTAGGATATTGTTATACTTAATGAAGTATGCTATTTCTTCTTCGCATCAAGAGTGACAGAAATAAATCTCATGCAAAGCTCCTCTCCCTCCCCTCTTTCCCTCTAAAATGATACTTTTTGCATTTCTTCTCTATAGAGTCCTATGCTTAACTGGTTGTTATTCCCTCCTTGTACCAGAAACAATGAGGGAAAAGCTCATATGCTTCCCAACTCCCTCCCTTCTTTTCCTCTGCTATACAGTTTTTATGCCTCTATGAGTGGCATAATTTACCCTTTTCCACTTTAACCATTCCCTTTCTTCCATTGCAGTCCCTTTGTAGCCCTTAATAAGATTTTTTTTAAATCATCATTTTGTGTATTTTATAGTCATACCCTCTACTTGTCTATAACCAGTTTGCTCTTATCAAATAGCAGGGTGTGTGTGTTCTCCTTGTTTACCTTTCTAAGTCACTGTTGCATCTCGTAATTGGAGGTTGAATTTTCCATTGAGTTCTGGCTTTTTTATCAAGAAGGTCTGGAACTCTGTTATATTATTGAATGACCATCTCTTTGCCTGGAAGAATATGCTCAGTCTCACTGGGTATGTGATCTTTGGTTGTAATCCGAGCTCTTTTGCCTTCCGGAAAATTGTATTCCACTGCCTCCCATCTTTCAGTGTAGAGGCTGCCAAATCCTGTGCAATCCTCACTGTGGACTCTTGATATTTGAATTGTTTCTTTCTGGCCACTTGAAGTATTTTCTCTTTTATCTGGTAGTTCTGGAGTTTGGCCACAACATTTCAAGGACTTTTCAGTTTGGAATCTCTTTCAGCAGGTGTCCGGTGGATTCTCTCGATTTCTATTTTCCCCTCAGGTTCTAGTATCTCAGGGAAGTTTTCCTTCACGAGCTCTTGGAGAATGTTGTCCAGGCTCATTTTTTCATCATAATTTTCTGGTAGGCCTATGATTTTCAGATTATCTCTACTGGGTCTGTTTTCCAGGTCAGTTATTTTTTTCTTTGAGGTATTTTACCTCTTTTTCTAATTTTTCATTCTTGTTGTTTTGCTTGGCTAATTCTTGGTTCCTCATAGAGTTGTTTCCATTTGGTTAATTCTGGTTTTTAGCAAATCATTTTCCTTGGTTAATTTTTGAAGCTCCTTTTCCATATCATACACTTTTCTTTTTAGAGAGATGTTTTCCTCATTATAATGTTTTTCTAATTCTGCTATTTTTGTTTTGAGAGAATGATTCATTTTGTCTTCTATCTCTCTCATTTTATTTTCAAAGTTCCTTTTGATCTCATCTAGGAGAGCCTTCTGTGCTTGGGACCCATTCCCTGTTGAAGTTTCAGCTTTGGGTGTGGAGTCCACATTGTCTCCCTCTGAGATTGGTTCCTCCCTCTGAGGATAGTAGGACTCCAGAGTCTTTGTCTTTGTAGTCTGCTTTCTACCCATTTTGAGGCAGGGTCCTAGCCACGCCCTTCCTCTAGTATCCCAAGCCTTTACTGTAGAGGGTTTTGCCCTGGGGCAAGAGTTACTATGTTTTCAGGGTCAGAGGCATGGTTAGGAGAAAGTGAGGTTCACTCTATCATCCTAGTCTTTGGAGGTCCTGAAAGGGGCTTTTAAAAAAAAATTTCTGGGCTATGAAGTGGTAGCTCCAGGAGTGTTTGCTGTCCAGGACAGGGGCCCCTGTATTTGCTTCTTACCTTGCTCTTTCCAGTCCCAGCCCTTTGGTGATAGGCCTTGTAGTGGACCTTGTGGTAGGTGGGAAGACTTGCCCTCTGAGTTGATCAGGCCTCTTCCGGGCCTGTCTCTGCCGGCAGTGCCTTCCTCTGCCACGCTGTGCCCTCTGACCCCCCCCCCCCCCCCCCCCCCCCCCCCCCCCCCCCCCCCCCCCCC
>NW_027187341.1:3049126-3074885 GCF_028583685.1 Petaurus breviceps papuanus | reverse complement strand
CCGCGCGCCCTCATGTTCCGCGCTCCTCCCCGCCGTCTTCTCGGCGGCGCACCTCCCCCCCCCCCCCCGCCTCTTTGTCATCTCCCCCCCCCCCGTCTGCGGGCCGCTCGGAGTCCTCCCGGCCTGCCCCTGCGTCCCCCAGCCACACTGTGCCTTCCCAGCCTGCCCCTATGTCTGCCGGCTGATCTGCGCCTTTCCTGTCAATGATATATTGATATTCATTGATTATATTGATATATTCATAGATATTCCATTGATTATCTATCTGAAGAACTTTAATTATATCTTTTTGGCATCTTGGAACTACCAATGTTCCAAGCCACCTACTCTTTGTCATCTCATTCAAGGATTGATGCAATACATAAAGCATTAAAATTGGACTCAGTAAGACCTGATTTCAAAACCCACCTTAGACATTAAATGACTATCTGACATCTGTAAGATGAGCATAAAAATTACACCCATATTCTCTTATCAAATGAAATAATGTACATACAATTCTTTACAAACCTTAAAGCACTATATTAATGTTAGGTATTATTATCAGTACATGACTAGCATACCACTTCTGTTATGAGATTTTCGTCTAATAATCTCTTGTACTCCACTTCTAATTATGAGTGATAATGGAAAAGATGGGGCAACACAGTAGAAAAATATCTGGCTATGGATTCAGAAGACAGGAGTTCAAATACTGCCTCTGTTACTTAATACCCGTGTGATCTTGTACTGACAACTCTTAGTGATTGTCAGGCCCTCACCATACTACCCTTTGTTTTTGCATGTGTAATGGAAATGTAAATTTTTAAGATCTTCCCCACCCCTAGGCTAAAGTGCACCTGGAGCCTGGGGTGGGAGGCTTGTTTTTCAGTAGGTACTTTTTGATTAGCCACTGAGTCAATAAGGTTGTTACATTCTCTGAGCCAGGAGAAGGCTATATAAGCCCTGATGTGTAGCTTGGTTTTGGGGCTCACTTTGAGAAGTGTTCTGTGATTTGATCAGAAGAAACTCTGGGAAGCCATTGTTGAGAGTCCCCCGGCTTTGAAAAATCCAGATGTTGATTTGGTATGGATGTAATGGTTAGACAGTTTTGAAACTGTCTACTTGATCTGTTTCTCTGTCTTGATAATTCTGTCTGTATATTCTGAAGTTCAGGGTGCTGACCTTTTCCCCCTGAACTAGGTAAACGATATATGTTTGACTGATTAAAGTAAGCTTGTTAACCCATTTTGAGTTGCTTTCCTTTATCAAAGCAGATCTAAGAACCTGTGCTGGCAGTCACCCTGGGGACGCTGGGGTGCTTGCTGCTACAGCATGCAGACAAATCCCTGAACTGTGGTAGGTGAAATACTACCTGGAGAAGTAAAGAATCCATTAGATCTAAGGTGGCCACTGAAAGATGTGTGTGTGTTTATTCTAATGCAGATACCAAGGACATCATTAACAGTGAAAAGTCTTTTTTTATCTATGCCATCAAGCAGGAGTGGGGGGGAGGAGGGAGAGCAAGACAAAACAAAACAAAAACAATGCCTTCCTTTACTTTGGTAGGGTGACATCAAGGATTCTTAATTAGCAGCAGCATCTAATTGCCATGAGGCTTGTATTCCTATCTGCTTTCTAGAATAAGAGCTAAGAGCTAAGTCTTGAAATTCTATCTGCCTCCACAAAGTTGCTCAATCCAGATAATGTACCCAGGTCTGGTTGTACAACTAACGTAAACTGTTGTCCAACTAGCTTGAATTTGCTTTCTAGTAAAATTCTAAAATGAATCATCAAAGAATTGGTTGGTAGAAATGTAGAAAATGAAATAATCACCAAGAACCAACATGTCTTCATCAAGAATGGGTCATACTAAGAATGACTCAGAATGAAGAACTAATATTCTCTCTCTCTCTCTCTCTCTCTCTCTCTCTCTCTCTCTCTCTCTCTCTCTCTCTCTCTCTCTCTCTCTCTCTCTCTCTCTCTCTCTCTCTCTCTCTCTCTCCCTCTCCACTCTGGTTACTAAGATAGTATGCCAAGGGAATTTTATGTATAATTTGGTTGAGTTTTAGCAAAGCATTTGATAAAAAATCAAATGTTTTGTAGTAGAAAAAGAGATGTTTGGGATAAATGATAATATAATTAGATGGATTTAAAACTAGTTAAATGGTTGGAGTCTAAGAATCATCATAAAAAGTTTAAATCATCTTGGATAGAGATCTTTAGTGGAGTGCTCCACAACCTATTCTTGGACCTGTGTTGCTTTGCAGTTTTATCACTGAATCAGCTAAATGCTCTGGTGGCATATTTCTCAAAATTTTAGATAACCCAAAGGAAATAAGGAGGACTAATATATTAAGTGACTGATACAAAGGTTTTAATAGATTAAAACTTTAGGTGAAATATAAAAAAATGTTTCAAATATAATAGGAATAGCCTTGGCAATGGCAGTGCCTATGGGCTGGGGCCCAGGCTGGGCAGCAGGAGATGCCCTGTTTAATAGGGCCTGTGCCATGCGCAATATCAAGATCCTGTTTGTGGGGCCTTGTGAGAATTGTACTAACTTTTTGACAGAGTCCTTCAATATCACATAGTACAACCCAACCCAAAGTGTGAGGATCCTGCAATTTGAGAGCCCTTAAATAACTAGCAACAGTAGGACAGGGTGAGAGTTTGAGCTGTGGGATTGTGGAGGAGATAAAAAGTTTGAATCATGCTGTCCCACCCTTGTGAAGGAATTTCATGGAATGGTGATCATCTTCAATGCCGATATCCCCAGACACCTGAAGGAGATTGAAATGTGGCAGTCTAACAACAGCAGCTGTTACAAGACAATCAATGTTTCTTAATTGGGCACCATAAGACAGGGTCTGGAGTGGACAAGAACAACTTCTCTCTTGCCTTGCTTTTGGACAAAGTGAAACTGGTACACTCCAGTCTGGAGGAGGAATCTGAGAAGATCCAGATTGCATTCATCAAGCACTTGTAAAGTCCAGCCATTATGGTGCCTGAGAGCAGAAATAGGGAAAGGATGTTGATCACCAAATTTTACAGCTATTCATTGTTCAGGCAAGATTTTTTATTTTATTTTTATAACTTTGAATTACTTGCTTTCATCTTGGGCCCATCTGGAATCACCCTCTTGCCCAAATCAGGTCTGAAATCTCTCTGAGGGCTCTGACTCTGTGTGTGTGTGTGTGTGTGTGTGTGTGTGTGTGTGTGTTTGTGATATCAAATGAGATCTGCCAAGAGGTTATGCTTCCTGTGCTAAAAGAAGGTCCCTACTGGCCAGTGATTCCCTGGATACCAACTGTTCTTTTTGGTTTCAAGAACCCTGTTGGTGAATTTGCCTGGTTCCAATATTGTCAAAAAGCTGTAAAATCAGACTCAGTTTTGTTTGTTTAGCTTTGTTTCTTTTGCAAATGTTATTGCTGTTGCCCGGTGATCAATCTGTCCATCAGGATAGTTGCTGCTGGTGTGTAATAACCAAATGTGTTGTCTTTTCAATAAGTGTAACGGAATGTTTATTTATACATATAAGTCCATAATGTTAGGAAAACTATGCTAAATTGATTGCAGCCTTAAGGTCAGTTTATATAAATAGACTTTTATAAACACCAGAGCAGTTTCAGATAAAAGGCATGTTATGTTTTCATATCACCTAATTTGTAAAAAGTGCAAAAGAATTAATATTCAAAGGTTATAAAGGCATGTGGCTTTCAATTCATTGAATAGATAAGCTTATTTTCATGTTGTTGTTTTATTGAGAAGGATTTTCATTTTTTCCCTACTGCCTTTAGAATTGTCTTAAAGCTTGTCATATGTAACCAGTCAGAAATAAACTATCAAAACCTATAGCTTGAAACTATAGCTCTACTCAATGGGTATGTATATAGACACATATAGAAATATATACACATATGTACACATAAACACAGACACATATACATTTATATACCTCCTATATATGTATTTTGAAGTAAAAATAGAAAAGAAGAATGACTTTACCTCTCAGATTCAATTTCCTTATTTGTGAGACTCAAATGAGATAACATGTAAAGATCCAACAAGAATATGTACATACACACATATCAGTTTGCAAAATTTATGTGTCACATAAATGTTAATTGTTATTGATAAAGGTAAATAAATATGAAGTCAGTTAATTTTTTTTTAAAAGTAATAGGAATAAATATAAATTGGGATGGGGAACTATAAGGAAGTAACAGTGGCTCATCTAAATGAAATCTAGACTTTTTAGAGGACGTAGTCTCATAGTTAAGGAAGCTAATGCTATCTTAGGCTGCATTAAGAATGGCAAGTATAGCATTGGATCAGTGGAATAGATTAGGTACAAATTACATTATATTAAATTGCCATAGTAATCTAGTATATGATAAACCCAAACATCCAAGCTTTTGGAGCAAAAACTCATTATTTGACAAAAACTGCTGGAAAACTTGAAAGAGTAAGGCAAAAACTAGGTATATATCTCAAATTGTATACCAAGATAAGGTCAAAATGGATACATGATTTACACATTAAGGGCGAAACCACAATCAAATTAAGAGAGCATGAAATAGTTTAGCTGTCAGATTTATCAATAAGGGAAGAATTTAGAACCAAAGAAGACAAAAATATCATTATAAAATATAAAATAATTTTGATTATATACTTTTTTTAAAAGTTGTGGGTTTTTTTGGTGAAAAACAAAACCAATGTAACTAAAATTATAAGGAAAGCAGAAAATTGGGGGAAAATTTTGCAACAAGTTTGTCTGATAAAGTCTTTATTTCTCAAGTATATAGAGAACTGAGCCAAATTTATAAATATGTAAATCATTCTCCAATTAAGAAATAAAGGACAAGCTATGTAAAGTCATTAAAATGTTCTAAATGTTTATTAATTAAAGAAATGTGGGGCGGCTAGGTGGCACAGTAAATAGAGCACCAGCAAGGAGTCAGGAGGACCTGAGTTCAAATCCGTCCTCAGACACATAATGCCAAAAAAAAAAAGCTAGCCATGTGACCTTGGGCAAGTCACTTAACCCCAATTGCCCTGCAAAAAGCAAAAAAAAAAAAAAAGAAATGCAAATTAGAACAATTCTGACATACCACCTCACCTATCAGGTTAACTAATATGATAACAAAGGAAAATGCTGGATGTTGGAGGGGATGTAGGAAAATGAGACACTAATTTGTTATTAGTGGAGTTGTGATCTGATCCATCCATTCTGGAGAGCAATTTGGAACTATGCCAAAGGGCTATAAAATTGTTCATACTGTTTGATCCCACAATATCACTACTAGGTCTATACCCCAAAGATATTCCAAAAAAAGGGAGAGAAAGGACCTATTTGTATAAAAATATTTTTTTTTATATTTTTTTGTACCACAGCACTTCTTTTTGTGGTGACTAAGAATTGCAAATTGAAGGGATGCCTATCAGCTGGGGAATGGCTAAACAAGCTGTGGTGTATGATTGTACTGAAAAATCATTATCATATAAGAAATGATGAGCAAGATGACTTCCTGCTGGAAAAAACCTGGAAAAATTTACATGAACTGATACATAGTAAGGTGAATAGTACCAGAAGAATGTTGTACATAGTAACAGCAATATTGTTTGATGAAAAACTGTAAATAACTTAGCTATTCTCAGCAATGCAATGATCCAAGACAATCCCAAAGGACTCATGAAGAAGCATACAATCTCCCTCCAGAGAAAGAACTGATATATATATTTTTTAAAGCAGTAACTTGCTTTTAAGTAACTTTTAAGTAACTTGCTCAAGGTTACATGGCCAGTTATTTCTGGGTGTGGTGCTAAGTATCTGAGCCCAGATTTGATCCCCAGGTCATCCCGACACTGGAGCCGGTGCTCTTACTCGCTGTGCTACCTGCCCACCCCAAGAACTGATATTGTTTGAAGACAAACTGAAGCATGCTAAAAAAAGAAATGGCAGAGCATTCAGGAATAAAAAGGTGTGTGTGTGTTTTGCTGTATTCTGCACTAGTTGGACCTCATTTGAAGTACTATGTTGAGTTTTGCATGCCAAATTTTAGGAAGAGGATCATTAAGCTGGAACATGTACACAGAGGGAAATCAGGATGGTGAGGAGTCTGAAGTTCATTTCAGATGAGTATTGATTGAAGAAACAGGCTAATTAGTCTTGTCAAAGAGTTTCAGGAGAGGTGTGCATGATAACCATATTCAAGTACTTGAAGGTTTGTCATTTAAAAGAAAGGTGATGGTCTGAAGATGAAAGAGATAGGAACGATGATTGGAAGTGTTTATAAAGTGGTTTGGAAGGCAAATTCAATCTAAGTAAAGGAAGAAAAACTTCCAACAATTTATCATATGCATTTGTATTTACAACTGTTATACAAAATTGTTATACACATGAAATGTGCTTCCTCAGCAGGTAGAAGTTTTCCCATCCATTGGCCATTTTCTGGCAGATGTTTGATAACCACATTTTGAATGTTTCAGAGACAAGATTTGTTTTCAGTCATGGATGGACACTTGAGTTCCCTTCCAACTCAGAAATTCTGGGATTGTGATAACATTTTGTCAATAGTAATGGGATTTGTGCAATGAAAGTGGCCTTTAAATCTGGTGATATGGCAGAGGCAGTCATTTGACTCCTCTGTCTCTTTCTACAAGCTTGTGTAGGGTTTGGCCTAGGTCTGTTTCTAACAGTAGAAGCTATGGAAGTGTTCGGCTTCCATTGCTGCACCACATAAACATATAGATAGAGTAATTTATAATCTTCTCATCCAACTTTATGTCACTTAAGGAGGTGGAAGTGAGCTCAGGAACCCATGAAAAGTTGGACAAGGTCAAACTGGACCATCACCCTACCCAAGAATTCAGCAGGGAACAATTCTTGATCCTGGCACAAAGCCTCAGCTTAGGAAATAAAGCTTGAGAGATTGATTATTATTATTTACTACATTTACTACACATTTCCTATACACACATATATACAAATAAATACATATATACATACATGTATATATTTGTGTGTATGCATGCATTCACACATATTCCTCTAAAGGAAAGAGTAACGACTCTGGAACAACTACAAACAAAGATTTGCATGGGAACTACATGGTCTTAATTTCCCTGTAAGAATATATTGATTCTTAGAAACATCCTTAGAGAAAGTGAAATCATAACATATCCTATCATATGTTGAAGTCAGATTGTTAAGGACTTTAAATAACAAAAAAAGTTTATATTTTTTATGCTAGACACAATATAGAGCCATTTAATTTCTTAAGCCGGGAGATGATAACATGAGATGTTTTAGGAATATTGCCTTGGTAAAATTTGTGTATAAGGAAATAAGTCATGATTAAATGAGACAGATTTGCAAAAAGGAAAATGGCAAATTCTAGAGAAGGTATGGGAAAACAGGTACACTCATGTACTATTGTTGGAGCTATGAACTAGTTTCACTAAACTGAGCTAAACACTAAACTGTTAAACTGTAAATACCATATGACTCAGCAAAGAGATCCAAGAAAGAGTAAAAGGACGCATATATACAAAAATATTTGTAGCAGTTCTCTTTGTGGTGGTGAAGAGGGTCACCATAAAATGTTGAGGTATAGGTTTTAGGGGTGCTGGAGACCCCGGAATAGAATGTGACTGAAGTCTTCTCTCAGCCAAAGAAAAGCAAAGTTGATTAAAAGTTTCACCATAATGGGTAGACTCTTAAGGAGCCTCAGTATCTGTGATGCTTGTACTGGGCAAGTGGGCCAGAAAAATCTGACACAGAATGAGTCTGAGCTAGATCATTTTTCAGGCTTTCTCTCACACCTGATGGAGGCAAGATAGGGTCTTATATACAGAAAGGTTGTGGGAGGAATCTAGGGGTGGTCTAGGGGAGGAGTTTGGGGAGGGTCTTCAGGAGGAGTCAAATGAGGTCAGGCTCCAGTGATGAGAGATTAAGGGTGGGAGGTAGCTGAAGGCTACCTGGAGATGAGACAATGGAGGGTTTGGGAGGATCAAGGGTGGGAGCTAGCTGGACAAAGGAGGGCTAGGCTAGTAACAGAGGTTTGGGTCCAGTCACAGTGAAAGGCTCATAGTCTCAGGCAAATGCCTCATCAAATGGATTCGATCAGAATTCAAGGGGGTTCCCAGAGTCTGTACCTCATCAGTGACAAAACATTGGAAAATTGGGGATACTTATTAAGTATCCCCAATGAATGAACAAATTATGCTATGTAAATATGATAGAATAGTATTAAGGGTTTTTTTAGATGGAAATTGTTTCAGAAAACCCTGGGAAGATGAGTATGAATTGATACAAAATGAAATTAACAGAGTTAGAATAATTTCTATGATAAGAAGAATATTGTAGTAGATCTGATCAACACAATGACCAACCATAACTCCAAAGAACACATGCTAAAATATGCTGTCTGGTGATAGATAAAACATATAGACAATGGAGTGATTCAGAGTACAAATTGACATATATTTTCTTTCCTTTTTTAAAAAATTTCTTCTTTTTCTTGCTTTTTTTTCTTTTTCCTATGACTAAATTCTGGTGTTTTCTGTTTTTGTTTTTGGATGATCATCTGTATTTGTAATGGGTTTTGTTTTTCTTGCCTTCTCAATAGGTGGAATAGGAGAGGGGAAGAGAGAATTAGCAACTGCAAATAAAATAAAATACATTTTTTTAGGAAGGAATATCACAGCAGCTGTGTTGATAGGAGAACAGGGAGACTTGGGGCAGACAGAAGGGAAAAATTTGCGGCAGGGGGAAAATTATGAGACAACTGAATTATCCCAAGTGATTGATCATTGATTAGGACTTTCCATAATTAGACTGTTAGATGTGGGAGGGTAAAGAATTACAGGATTATGCATTTAAGAGCTAGAAGAGATTTTAGATGTCACTGAGTCCAACAGTTTGATTTTTACCACTTGGAAATTGAGTTCAGAAGAGGTTTTTATTTGCCCAGCATCATACAGCTAGCAAGAGTTTAAAAAGGAAAAATTTGAACACAAGTTTTCCTAACACCAGGTACAATAATACTCTCTCTACTATACCATACTGGGGACAACTGTGAGAGACTTCAAGGGGGCAGATCTTCAAACTGGGATTATTTCCCCTTAATACATTTTCCTAATAATCACAGAAACTTACGTTTAATACTTCCTGTCATTGCAGGGTTTTACTAAATTCTGCTTTATGAGCAAGCTTTCCGTGGTCAGGACTTTTTGTCTTCTTTTCTTTAGGATTTCTAAAGGAATGTATTCTCACAACAGTCTATAAATGATCATAACACTACTACTTAGAGTACTGGCTAAATGATGGTTCCATTACCCTTTGCAATGTGGATGTTTCACATGAGGGCGGAGCAGCTCTTCATGGTGAAATATATGATCTTCAAGCAAGCCTTCTCTGAGGATCAGTCCGTCTCCTGGGAGATTTTAACACTGCTATTTCTACAAATAGGAAATCCTCACTGCTCAGACAAATGCAAAAAGAGCCTTGAAAAAGGCATTGGGGACTTGGTGCTTATAGATATATAAAAAGATATAAACTATAAAGCAAAAGGATATAAATTCAATTTGATGAGGCCCCAAATGTAATCCTACATGGGCAGTGTAATTATAACATACTCACAGTAATATAAAACCAAGAAATATACAGTGAATGAAATGCCCTTTCACAACCAGTGGCATGAAATATCTTGTGGAAACCCAGGCAAGTTATTTAGTATTTCCGTGTCTTATTTTTCTCACATTAGAAAGGGGCAAATTCTACCTGCTTCACCAGGGATTTCACAAATCCTCATCATGTAAACATTTGTGAGATGCTTAAACCAGATTCGTCCAGTGCTTAATTTACATCCTAGGAATAGCTAAGAATTCCATTAATCCTTTCAGCATGCTAGGCTCCATGAAAGACAATAAACTTTCTACTGTGCAGTTCTTGGAGACTAATGTAAATATGAGGGCAGCTAGGTGGTACAAAAAATAAGAGTGCTGAGTCTGGAGTCAGAAAGACTCAACTTTATGAGTTCAAGTCTGACTTTAGACACTAACTAGCTGTGTGCCCTTGGGCAAGCCACTTAACCCTATTTGACTCAATTTCCTTACCTGTAAAATGAGCTAAAGAAGGAAATGGCAAACTGCTCCAGTATCTTTGCAACACACACACACACAACACAAAAAACAAAAATAAAAAAAATGGAGTTACAAAGAGTGGACATAAGTGGAATGACTGAACAACAACAACAATAGATGATATATAGATATATAGATATGTATACCTATATTAGAATGTATATATAAAATATATGTGTATAGGTATATATGTGTGTATATATATGTATATTGATGGAGATCTGTTCCGTATTCCTTTTTAGTAGGTCTTTGGATTAGCCTGGTTTAATGAAAAGTAGGGTGGTACAATAGATTATCCTTAAACACAGAATCATAAGGTATAGGATCAAACATATCATTTTCTAAGTAGATTAGCCTCCATGAACTTTAATTTCCTTGTCCAATTTTTGAGTATATTAACACTTATATCAGGCACTCTTAACTTGGTTTCTGTGAACTTTAGAAAAAATATTTTAATATAATAAGTTTCCTTAATAATCCTGTGCATTTTATATTCTGCATTTAGGAACATTGTTTAGATGAGTTCATAGGCATCAGAAAAATGCCAGAGGAGTCCATACCACAAAAATATTAAGAACACCTGATGGGGGGTGGAGCCAAGATTGTGGAATGAAAGCAGGGACGTAACTGAGCACTCTCACAAATTCTTTAAGATACCTCTAAAAAAGCAAATGTGAACAAATTTGAGGGTGGCAAAATTCACTAGGAGACAGAGTGTGGCAGATTTCCAGTCCAGGAGAGGCCAACTGACCCATGGGAAGGCCCTGTTGCACCAGATTGGGAGAGTACAGAGTGCATGGATCTATACCTGACCATAGTGGAGTGGGAGCAGGCTCTGGTGGACTGAATCACTGGTGACAGTGGTGATTGCCAAATCTCTCGGCCTAGGATGGGGTCTGTTGGAGCTGGGTGAGACAGAAGCGCAGAGCCTGAGGCAGCAGCAGCAGCTACTCTTGGGGCTATCAGCCCACAGACTAAATGTTTGAAAGTCTTGAACTTGAACTTCTGGAAGTCAAGATGGCAGAGTAAACTGTGAGTGCTTTCATCCCCCTCTGATGACCTTGAAAAACCCAGAAAATATAGCCCCAAGAAAAACCCTGGAATAAGGGATCCAGCAGCAGTAGGGGTATAGCAATCTTTTATCTTAGAAGGTTAGGGAGATCAATGGGTCAGATCCCTCTTGCTATGGTTAAAGGGGACGAGTATAGAATGGAAGGCATCCCAGCAAGCCCCACCTCAGGGGACCAGCAGGGGATCTTAGGCCCCAAAGGGATGGATCTGGCAAGCGCCAGCACCAGGACCCCAGGCATGCCTTCATACAGCCAGGGAAATGGCAGACACCAGCACAGAAAATGGCTAAGGATATCCATGCTATAGCGCTGCCCTACGGGAAGAGGAGACTTCCAGTGGCCGGACCACCTCGCCCCCACATCTCACACTGTAAGCTTCAGTGTAACCCTGGGGAAACATTGAAAGACATCACCTGGCCACAATACTTGGCACACACCAGTCAGTTTCAGCTCAGCACCAGGTGAGCAACAGCATCATATAGTTTCTAGCTGGCAGAACCAAAGGCTTCAGCACACAAAAGCCAGTAGCCAGAACCCTAGCTCCCAGTACAAGAAGCTTGGATCAGAGCCTACCATGCCACAGAAGCAGAGATCCACTTTAAAAGTGAGGGGGAAAAAAGCAATCACAATAAAGAAGCAAACTAGAAAAACAAAGACCACAGAATCCTACCATAGAGACAGGAAGAAGCAAAACATGAACTCAAAAGAAGATAGCATTGACACTGTACCCACATCTGGGTAACTCAAAGGGAATATCAACTGGTCTCAAGCACAAAAAGCATTCTTGGAAGAGTTCAAGGAGGATTTTAAAAACCAAATAAGAGAGGTAAAAGATAAACTGATCAATTAAAAAAATATTATGGATAAAATGGAAAAAAAAATCACTGACAGGAACAAATCTTTAAAAAGTAAAATTGGCAAAGTGGATAAGGAGGTACAGATCCTAACTTGAGAAATAACTCCTTGAAAAGTAAAATTGTCCAAATGGAAAGGGAGGTACAGAAAATAACTGAAGAAAACAATTTGTAAAAGTTATAATTGGGCAAATAGAAGCTAATGACTCTATGAGGCATCAAGAATCAGTTAAACAAAACCTAAAGAATGAAAAAAATAGAAGAAAACATAAAATATCTCATTGGAAAAACACCTGACCTGGAAAAAAATCCAGGAGAGATAATCTAAGAATTATTGGTGTAGGGGTGGCCTAGGAAGCATAGCAAGTAAGAGCACCGGCCCCAGTGTCAGGATGACCTGGGGATCGAATCCGGGCTCAAACACTTAGCACCCACCCAGAAACACCTGGCCATGTTACCTTGAGCAAGTTACTTAACCCCAATTGCTTAGGGGCAGCCAGGTGGCTCACTGAGTAAGAGCACCAGCTTCAGTGTCGGGATGACCTGGGGATCAATGGGGGTCAAATCTGGGCTCAGATACTTACCACCACACCCAGAAATAACTGGCCATGTAACCTTGAGCAAGTTACTTAACCCAAATTGCTTTAAAAAAAAAAAAAGAATTATTGGTCTACTGGAAAGCCATGATGAAAAGAAGAGCTTGAACAGTATCTTCCAATAAATCATCAAAGAAAATGGCCCAGAGGTCCTAGAACCAGACGGTAAAATAGTCATTTGAAGAATTCACTGATATACTCCTGAAAGAGATGCCAAATTGAAAACTCCAAGGAATATTGTAGCCAAATTCCAGAATTATCAGGCCAAGGAGAAAATGCTGCAAGCAGCAAGAAAGAAACAAACCAAATATCATATAACTACAGTTAGAATCACACAGGACCTTGCAGCTTCTGCATTAAAAAATTGGAAGGATTGAAATATTCTGTAAGGCAAAGGAGCTTGGACTACAACCAAGGATCAACTACCCAGCAAAATTGAGCATAGCCTTTGAGTGAAGGAGAAGGACATTCAATGAAATAAGGTGTTTCTTGACCTTCCTGATGAAAAGGCCAGTCAATGGAAAATTTTATCTTCAAAACAAGGCTAAAGAGAAGTATAAAAAAGTGAACAGGAAAAAAAAAGAAAAAAAACCCCTCTTATTATTCAATAAGGGCAAATTGTCTATATCCCTATATGGGAGGAAGATACTTGTTAATCTTGAGAATGGTATATTTATTATGACATTCAAAAGGGATATACATAGACAGAGGGTGTGGAAATAAATTAACTGATGTGATGATAAGAAAAACCTAATTAAGAAGTGAAAAGGGTTGGTAATGAGAGAAGAGGTAAGGTAGAG
Organism: Petaurus breviceps papuanus; assembly: GCF_028583685.1. Taxonomy (NCBI): domain Eukaryota; kingdom Metazoa; phylum Chordata; class Mammalia; order Diprotodontia; family Petauridae; genus Petaurus; species Petaurus breviceps. The sequence goes on along the minus strand of NW_027187341.1, from coordinate 3,061,437 downwards.
CAGGAAAGGGTAAATTACATCACATGAAGAGGCACAAAAACTTTTTACATTAGAGGGAAAGAAGGAAGGGAAAAGAACATTGTTTGAGATTCACTGTCATAAGATTTCCTTCAAGGAGGGAATAACATACTCTATTAAGTATAGAAATCCAACTTGCCCTATAGGCAGTAGGAGAGGAAAGGGGAAAGAAAATGGTGGGGTTGGTTAGAAGGGAGGTAAGAATTAGTAAGAGAAAAGGGAGAGTGAGTTGATAGTGAGGGAATACTGAGGGAGGCTGTGGTCAAAAGCAATACTCCTTTGAGGAAGGGAAGGGAGAAGGAAGAAATAAAAGCATCAATAAGGGGGGAAAATATAATAGAGAGAAAGATACAGATAATAATGATAATAATTGTGAATGTGAATGGGATGAACTCTCCCATAAAATGGAGGTGGATAGCATAATGGATTAAAAACCATAATCCTACAATATGTTGTTTACAATAAACACATTAGAAACAGGGGGATATATACAGGGTAAAGGCAAAAGGTAGGGTAGACTATATTATGCTTCAGCTAAAGTGAAAAAGGCAGGGGTAGCAATCCTAATCTCAGACAAACAAAAGTTAAAATAGATCTGATTAAAAGAGATAAGGAAGGAAGGAAACTATATCCTGCTAAAAAGGCACCACTGAGAATGAAGCAATATCATTACTTAACATACATGCCCCAAGGGGTATAGCATCCAAATTCCTAAAGGAGGGAATTAGAGGAAGAAATAGACAGCAAAACTATATTAGTGGGGAACCTCAATCTCCCCCTCTGTGAATTTGATAAATCTAATGTCAAAATAAACAGGAAAGAAGTTAAGGACATGAATAGATTTTTAGAGAAGGTAGATATGATAGACCTCTGAAGAAAAGTGAATGGGGAAATAAAGGAATATACCTTTTTCTCAGTGGTACATGGAACATGCACAAAAATTGACCGTGTACTATGGCATAAAAACCTTACAATCTAGTGCAGAAAGGCAGACATAGTAAATGCATCCTTTTCAGATCATGATGCAATAAATATCATATATAATAAAGGCCATGGAAATATGGACTAAAAATTAATTGGAAACTAAAAATTATAATCCAAAAAAATGAGTGGATCAAAAAAAAATCTTAGAAAAAATCAATAGCTTCATTCAAGAGAATGACAATAATGAGACCACATTAAAAAAAAACTTATGAGATGCAGTGAAAGTGGTTCTTAGGGCAAGTTTTACATCTCTGAATGCTAATATGAATAAAATAGAGAAAAAGGAGATCAATGAATTGGACATGCAAATGAAAAAGCTAGAAAAAGAACAAATTGAAAATCCCCAGTTAAATACCAAATTAGAAACACTGAAAACCAAAGGAGAGATTAATAAAATTGAAATTAAGAAAACTATTGAACTAATAAATAAAAATAAGAACTTGTTTTATGAAAAAAACAATAAAATTGATAAGCCTTTATTCAATTTGATTAAAACAAAGAAAGAAGAAAATAAAATTATCAGTATAAAAAATAAAAAGGGTGAATTCACCTCCAATGAAGAGGATGTTAAAACAATAATTAAGAATTATTTTGGCCAATTGCATGCCCAATAATTTGACAATCTTAGTAAAATGAATGAATATTTACAAAAATATAAATTGCCCAGATTAACAGAAGAAGTAAAATACTTAAACAACCCCATCTCAGAAAAAGAAATTTTACCACAAATAGAGCGCAAATGTTCTAACCTTTGTTTTCACAGACAAATTGGAAGAGGATGTAACAATGACATTTTCAACTGATATTTTCACCTAGTACAATCACTTTAACACATTATTTGGGCTTTTGTTATAAGACTGGAATTGCACTGCAACCCAGGTGGTAGATCCATGAAAAAAGGATTAGCTATCATTCTACTTGGCACAGTAGTTGGTATGCAGCTTACCTTTCATTTTCTGGCTCTGTTTGCTTTCTACTCCATTGTCAACATCATCATTATGCCCTTCTCCATTCAATGAGCTCATGACATCAGGAAACTCATCATCATGGAGATTGCTTCAACTTTGTTCTTCAAAATCTTCAGTATCCTCAGTTGCTTCTGCTCTTCTGATTGGAGGGCTAGAGAGAGGAACAAAACATTTTTCTCCTCTCCTCCCTATAAAACTTGTAAACCTATAAAAAGTTCAAAATTCTAGTCATCCCTTCACTTGCCACCAGCTTTTCTGCTTGGATTCATATTCCACCACCACCACTACCACCATCACCATCCTCATCATCATCATTCTGCAGTCATGTACACTCTAGTGTACATCACTCAGCTTCCTTTTGTTGTCTTCCTCTAATAGATTGTAAGTTCCTTGAAGGCAGGGACTGTAAGGAATATATTTTTCTTTTTTTTTTTTACAATCCCAGTGCTTAGAACAGTACCAGACACATAGTAGGTGCTTAATAAATGCTTATCATACCATATCATTAATGGTGTCAGATATTTTTCTTAGTAGATGGTGATCACTTTTAATTAATTGAGGTACAGTATCTGCCTGAACAGAAGGGATGGAGACATAGTTCAAGTGCAAAACCAGGAAGCATTTATTTGGCAAGTACAGCACAGGGGTATGTGGGAAACAGGGACCTGGTGGCTCTCCTCTAATGATTAGGGATTTAGAGGATGATTTGTATGGTTTTAAAATCGAGGGAGGCAGAAAAATAGGAGGAATACAGAGTAACCAAAAGCAGGATGTTTGTGCAAGCTCTGTCCATTTGGAGGTAGTATGTACCAGTTTTAGGCAGCCCTGTGGTTACTGGCCCAGCAGAGGTGTTCCAGGTTCAACCAGCAGACACCTCAAAGGATCACTGGTATGTCACACTCAATCAATATTCATGCTGTCTGCTCATTGGCTGATGTCGATTCCCATGTTATTTCAGCCTATCCTAGATAATAGAGAGCTCAAGCAAATCAAGGTGATTAGCTAATTCATTATTCATTCCATTTATATAATGAGATAACAATTTTTTTCCCCCAAAGGGTTAAGGGAACTCCATATATTGCTGTAATGTGAACATGCCTAAGTATTATAACTAAGATATTGTTGCATCTGGAATATTAACAATAACAACAACAATAATAACTGCATTTATGTAGTACTTTAAGGTTTACAAAATGCTTTAAAAATGATATTACCTGAATTATCTTCACAATAACCATGGGAGGAAGATATTATTTGTTTCCATTACTTTGCAGATGAGGAAACTAAAGCTCACAAGGGCTGAATGACTTGCCCAAATCTTTCTGACTCAAGGGCCAACACTCTATCCACTCTGCCATCTAATTACTGAAGGAAATTAGCATTCTCCTTTTCTTCTCAAAGTAAAGTCAGGCACAAGGAAACAGGTTGATACATCTTGTTGAACTAGATGGAAGTTTTTCAGTTCTATTAGGAACTCTTTTTTTTTCCTTTTGGAAGAAAAAAAATGAAAGTATTACCACCAATTTTAATCAGCAGAAAAACTGAAACCTTTCAAGTGCAAATAAGTATCATTATAAAGAGAAATCAAACTGAGCCCCAATGCTGTTAATAAAAAGTATAACTAGGTCTTCCCATAATTTGCAGAGTTGCTGGGACAAACTGGTTGCCCTAATTCCTATCCCTTTTTACTTGTTTCTGTTTTCCAGTACAAAATCAACAATTAATGAACCAATAGACCATTGTGTTCTAGGCTGTGGTCATTCTTTGGGGGCATTTTCTCCTAAAACCTCTTCATTTTGTTGCTGAGTCAGTCTATCTTGTCTTAAGTGTGGTAGTGTGGAAAGAGCCTTGAACTTGGAGGTTGAAGTCCTAGCTGTGCCCAAGTCTCAGCCCTGCCACTTATTAATGTGTGACCTTGGGCAGGTCACTTTAACTCTTCAGACCTGTTTCGTCGTCTGCAAAATGAGGGTATCAGGTTAAATGTTCTCTAAGGTACTTTTTAGTTTAAAAAATTCTGTGAGGTATCTGCTCTACTTTTTCTGAATATTTACCTACATACACATACATATATGTGTGTGCGTGCATGTGTGTGTACATATAAATATATATAGGAATAAAATTTTTAAAAGTTTTCCCAATGTATATAGATGAGCTAGTGAATGTGGCTGAAGCCTAAAAGTATGAAAATCACTACTTTGATCAACCCATTTAATTAACTTATACCTTTTTAAGGACTATTAAAATACAGTTTGGAAATTATTTCAGGTACCTTAGGGAAGAAAAATTATGAAAAATAATACAACATTTGTCCTTCTCCATCCTTATTTATCAGAAGAGAGACATCAGATCAATTATAGCTCTGTATCTGTCATCCTATGACCTCAGGCAAGAAGGAAGTCTGCCCTCTACACCCCATGAGCCCTGGCCAATGCACAATCAGTTTCCTTGACAAAGTTCATCAAAATGTCTTTGACCTGGGAGTCATATGGAGGGAAGTGACCTGGGAGTCATATGGAGGGAAGCTCTCCATTACTGTGGTGCCATTCCTAATAATTTTATTGGATTTACTTCAAGACTGGATGATCTATCACGCCTTGTCTCAAGTACTGTGTTCAGTTCTCAGAACCATAGTTTAATAATATTGATAAGCTGGAGAGCATACTGAAGAAAGCAAAAACAAGATGGCAAAGTATTTTGAATCCTTAACATATTAGGATCAGATAGAGGAACTGGGTATGAAAAAGGAAAGATTTGAAGGTACTGGGTTAGCTCTTTTGGGGTATTTAAAGGACCATCATATGAACAGAAATTAAATATTTGATTTCGTTTCAGAAGACAGAACCAGAAGCAAATAGTGGAAGGGGCAAAACAGACAAATTTAAGCTTAATGTCAGGAAAACTTCCTATGGATTAGAGTTTTCCAAAATGGACTAGACCAAGGTTGGGGAACCTGTGGCTTCAAAGCCACATGTGGCTCTCTAGGTCCATAAGTGTGGCCCTTTGATTGAATCCAAATTTCACAGAATAAATCCCCTTAATAAAGAGATTTGTTCTGCAAAACTTGGACTCAGTCAAAAGTCTGCACCCAAGAACCTAGAAGACCACATGTGGCCTCAAGGCTGTAGGTTCCTCACCCCTGGACTAGACTATATGAAGAAATGGTATATTCTCTTCTTATTATTCTTCTTCAAAGAAGACATCCAGGTCTTGAAGCTGAGACTCTTTGTGTGACTAAAGGAAGGATTCCTTTCACATATGGATTGGATTACATGAAAGTAGCCTATATGTGAGTAATCAGTTTAAAGAATACTGTAAGATGTGACTGTAATGGAAATGGGAATTTGAAGATCTTCCCTGCTCCTTAATAGACCAAGGGGGGAGTTTGAAAACTTCCCCTGCTGTGAAGTAAACTCTGCCCCCTGATAGGCTGAATGGGGTCACATGGAGCCTGTGGTGGGAGGAGTTTGCTGAGGAGAAGCAGAGCCCACAGAGAGGCTGACAGAGCAAATCAGACAGTTGGACACAGTTCGGAACAGAGGAGCTCAGAAAAAGGAGTCAGATAGGCTTATGAGTAAATATTGATCATGTATTGGTTTGTGGGGAGGCTAAAGGTTGCTGTGGCTCTCAGCATTATTATGGCCTCTGAATATCTTTGGTACTTTGGCTTACTGGTTCTGGGATTTGGTTTTCTGGTGTTAAATAAATGCTTCAGTTCTATCCTCTATCTGGAGAATCTAGTATATTTAGCGATTGAATGTCATGCAATACTTAATGGTCATGGTCTTTATTGTGATCATGGACATTGTAAATATTGCATTGGCGCTATAGTGACAGGTGACAATATTCCTTCACAGGAGGATATAAGACCCCATTTCAACTGAGAAGTATCAATGAGGGCTGAACTTCTGTGACTATCATAGAATTGGTTTTACATTTTGACATCTAAACCAAAATATTTTTATGACGTGGGCACCAACCGAATGCCATACTACAAGCCTATCTCCACCTCACAGAAATCTTGTCACTGAACCTGAAGAATATTATGACATTTTCATTCAACTTGCCTACCTGTTAAATGATGCAAAATGAGGACAATTAAAAAAATAAGCCCTACTTCTTCAAGAAACTAGGCAAAAAAGGAGTTAAAAATTGAAGTTTTATTTTTTCAGTCTCAGAATAGAGTATGCCCCTCAGTGCTTTACTTTGCAGTATACTCTATCCATTATCTCCAGTGAAAATGATAAAAAATTAATTGAAACTTTATATCATAAAATATATACATTTCACTGTATATCTTTCACATTCCATCATGAAATATATTAGTATTAAAAACATTCCTAGTAAGCTAATGAGTACTTATATGAGAATTTGTCACATACAATATTTAACAGCTGTATGATTTCAATGTCTCTCTTACTAGAGGGAGGGTGTATTGGTCTGGATAGTGCACAGAAGTGTGGCCTAGACAACTTAGAATTTTGTCTCTCAGTTCTTGAGCAACACTGTTCATTAATTCTTACTACTCATAGTTCTTCATCTGTAAAACAAAGAAAATAATAGCTTCCTCCTGTCAAACATATTTCTATGAAATTTCAGCTTATTATCAAAGACTGAGTGTATGGGATATTAAAGTAGCATCCTGGTATTAAAAGCTATTTCTACATAAGATGAGAATGCTGCAAGATATGAGGGTCCTTTAAGGTGCAGAGCTCAATCCAGCATGCCATTCAGTATATTTGTCATTTAATAAGCATTTATTAAGCACCTACCTTGTGCCAGATACCATGTTAAGCACAGGTCCATCCGGAAACTCAAGAATACAGGAATCATCAAAATGCAAGAAGCAAGGTTTGCCAGGAATAATAGGAGTCAGATTCCAGGAACTAACAATTTGGCACAAGGATTTGAGGCCTGGCAACATTTCCTGAGAGAAGAAGTCTCCAGTTCTCTGTGTGGCACCAGGGTTAGACAAAGATGTGACTATGTAATCACTCACCCAAGTTATCTCTCTCCCTATAAAGATGCCAATTTATACTGTACTCTCCAATTTATGACCCATGGACCATTGTAGGCTCAACAACCATTTGCTTGTTCCTCACAGTTTCATTGTTAACCATTATCTGGCTTAATAGAATTATTTTTTTGAAAATTTGTTGTGTGTAGTAATAATATTAGCTAGCATTTATATAGTGCTCTACAAATGTTAACTCATGTTATCTTCCCAAAATCCCTGGGAAGCAGATGTTATTCCTATCCTTATTTTTCTGATAATAAAAAGAAAAAAACAACCCCCAACTCATAATATCTAAAGATTAAGAAATTTGCCCAAGTCATATAGCTAAGTGTATATGGTTATTTTTGAACTTATATATTTTTGACTCTAGGTCCAACATTCTATCCACAGTGCCACCTGACTGATAGCGGAAAGAAAACATTTGAAATCATAAGTCTTTGCCCCACTTCTGTGAATAATAATTCACCTAAGACACCCCTTACCTCACTTGCCAAATTGGTCAAATGAGGATAATAACATTGATATTATCCACTGTATAGAGTTGGGAGGACTATGACTTATAAATGGTAATTTTGGTTGGATGTGTTTATATGTACCTATGTATTTGTGTCCATATAAATAATTTAGTTATGAAAAATGTAAACTTGCCTAATACTCAAGTTTTATGGAATACAGAAGAAGGACAATGGTGAAATGAAAGACATACAAGGGGGAAAAAGGCTCAAAACAGGAAATCTTAGGGATAGCCCAACTTCAACACACACACACACACACACACAGACACATACAGACACAACACAAGTAAAAACTTAACAAAACCTCCAAGAATTTAGGAGTTTGCATTAGCTATATGCAATAAAAGGAGGGGGCAAATGCATGATGATAGCTAACATATAGTATTTTTAAAAATTTCAGAGCATTTTACAAATATTATTTTATCCTCACAACATCTTTGGGATGTAGGTGTTGTTAATCCTTATTTTATAGAAAAATAAACTGAGGCAAGTAAAGGTTAAATGACTCACCCAAAGTGACACGGTTAAAAAGGTATCCAAGACTAGGTTTAAACTCAGGGCTTCTCAACCCCAGGTCCAATACTCTATACATTACACTACTAAGCTGTGTATATATAATGAGTTTATTTTCTGGATTTGGATTAATGAGGAAGTCAGTTCTAAGAAGTCCAATTTCAATTGGGTCCTGAAGTTAAAGGACATCAAAACATTTCGTTTGTTTGTTTTCTTTTATTTGTTTATACCAGCTGAGCTCATATACTCCTATCACTGTCAAACATTGGTTTAAAGATTACTTGCATTTTTCTATGAAAATGCATCACAAACACATAGTGCAAGCTTAAGATATCAAAGTAAATGTCTAATTATATATGAACCTTTTTCCAAGACAGTTTTTACTGTCTTCAAACCCTCCAGACAGCAGCAGTGGAATATGAAAACCTTGTTGCTACTTAATGCTTAAAACATTAAATTGAATAATTAACAAATCAGGACATACTTGCTCAATGGTGGCACTTAGGGCATGACCTGAAGATTCATTTAATCCAGTTCACCTCAGGCATGCATGAGTCAGCATGGTGTAGTGGGAAAACACTTCACTTCTTCCAGTTATAAAACCTTGGTCCAAAACCTTATTTTTTTATGCTAGCCATGTGTCCTTGGAATTAATTGACATTCTGGTTTTCATTTTTCTCATCTGGAATACGTAAGTCTTCCTTCCTATTTGTTTTACCGCTTTTAAATGGTTTGGGAATGTACCACAAGAAATTGGTATGTAAAAGTCATTGGTGGGGCTGCCAGGTGGCTCAGTGAGTAAGAGCACCAGCCCCAGGGTCGGGATGACCTGGGATCGAATCCGGGCTCAGATACTTATCACCACATCCAGAAATAACTGGTTATGTAACCTTGAGCAAGTTACTTAACCCTGATTGCTTAAAAAAAAGTCATTGGTAAAATTCACAGCCATAAATTTCTGTATGTGCAGGAAAACTAGTTGTAATAGCAGTAGTAAAAGTCATAGTTATAGTCAGAGTCATTGTTGTTGCTGTCCAAATACTTGTATATACAAGGACCCTATACGGATAAGAAACTCGAACACTAATTCTGCCATTTGGTTCTACCCACAATGAAAGTTTTCTTCTGTACTTAATGCTTTTGCCATCAAAAATGAACATTTATTCGAATGGATACTTTAGTGATAATAGCACTCTCACTTCAGTTCATAAATGATATCTATCACTGATTAGACACTTTAGAACGTCTCTAAGAAATGTCCTTAGAAATGTTCCTAAACTTATTTATTTCTGTAAGACATTGAAACTGTGTCACACATACTTTTTGTATCGTTCTGAATAGATTATTCTGAGGTTTCATTAGCTTGCTTCAAAGAACGTTTTATCTAGATATGACAACACTCAAAGCAATTCAAAATTCTTTAGCAAGGTTCAATATGTTATCTTATTAGAATGTGTCTATATTTCTATCCCCAAATACACACACACATTTATAATAAGAAGTGCAGAATACTTATTTCAAAGGTGTGTTAATGACTTTTAAATATCTGGTATTGGCTAAGAGAGTGATTTATTAGTAGAAATAGGTAAGGTACACAATATAGAGTAGTAAATAATATTTTAATCAAATGTTTGATAAACCGAAGAGTCCAAACTTCTGAGATTTTGAGGTACAAACTCAAACTGGATAACAGTTTGGAAGAAATTAGGCATACAGTAATATCTCACACTGTATACTGAGATAGGGTCAAAATGGATGAGTAATTTAAAGGGTGATGTCATAAGTAAATCAAGGGAGCATGGAAAAATGTCCCTGTCATATATATGAAAAAGGGAAGGGTTTATGTCCAGAGATAAAGAAGCTTCAGGGAAATATAAGGAGAAATTTTAATTACATGAAATGAAAGGTTTTGCACAAGCCAAAATTAGAAGGAAAACAGGAAACCAAAGGGGGAAATTACAACAAATTTATCTGACATAGATTTCATTTAAAAATATATAGAGAATCAAATCAAATTTATAAAAACAAACAGGCATTTTACAGTTGATAAATGGTCAAAGAACATGAACAGTCAATTTTCAGAAGAAGAAATCAAAATTAAGTCAGATGAAAAAATATTCTAAATAACCACAGAAAATAAAAAAAAAACAACTCTGAGTTACCTCACACTTATCAGATTCCCTAAAATGATAGAAAAGGAAAATGCCAAATTCTGGAGGTCATGTGGAAAAATTAGGATACTAACAAACTGTGTAGTTGTGAACTAATCCAACCATTCTGGAGAACATTTTGGAACTACACCCAAATGGCTGTGCATACCCTTTGACTTAGCAATACCATTATAGATCTAAGATCAAATAAAAGGGAAACGGATCTATTTGTACAAAAGTATTTCAAGTAGCTCTCTTTCGTTGTGGCAAAGAATTGTAAATCGATGTGATGTCCATCAATTGGGGAATGGCTAAGTTGTGGTATATGATTGTGATGGAACAGTATTGTACTATAAGAAATGATGAACAGGATGGTTTCAGAAAAACCTCAGAAAACATATGAAATGAGCGGAGTTAGGAGAATAATGTACATGGTAAGAGCACTATTATAAGGATGATTAACTGTGAAAGACTTAGCTACTCTGATTAAGACAGTGATCCAAGAAAATTCTAAAGAACTTATGAGGGAAAATGCTATCCACCTCCAGAGAGAGAGAACTAAGGAACTCCAAGTATAAATTAAGCATGCTTTGTAAACTTTTGCAATACAGTTAATATGGAGGTATATTTTGTAAGACTTCACATATGTAATCGATATCACACTGCTTGTCTTCTCAAAGGAAGAAGTAACAGGAGAGAAAGAGAGAATGTAAATCTCAAAATTTTAGCAAATGAATATTAGAAATATTCTTTATGTGTAAGTAGAAAATATTTAACAAAATTAATAAAATACATATTAAAATGTAAAATGTCCCATGGTGATTTTTCCCTCTTTTAAAAATTTTGTTTATTTAACATTCTTTGATTTTTAAATTTTTAGTTCCCAATTCTCTTTACCCTCAATCCTCCTTGTCAAGCAAAATTATATCAAGTATACATATGAAATCATGTAAAACATATTTCAATATTAACCACATCACAAAAAAATGGAGAAACTTATACTTCAATTTCCAGTCAGAATTAATCAGTTCTCTCTCTGGAAGTGGATAGCATTATTTTTCCTCACTAGTCCTGTGAGATTGTCTTGGATTATTGTACTGATCAAAGATCATCATCATCACATTGCTATTACTGTGCACAATGATCTTCCCATTCTTCTCATTTTACTTTGCATCAGTTCATACATATCTTGCCATTTTTTCCTAAACAACCCCCTCAACATTTCTTATTGCACAATAGTACTCCATCAAAATCACATGCCAAGAATTATTCAACCTTTCCCCCAATTAATGAGTGTCCCCTCAGTTTCCAATTTATTGCTGCCACAAAAAGAACTGCTTTAAATATTTTTGTACATATAACTCCTTTCCCTTTTCCTTTGATCTCTAGACCTGGCAATGATTTTGCTGGGTCAAAGGGTATGCACAGTTTTATAGCCTTTGAACAGAGTTCTATATTCTCCTCCAGAATCACTGGACCAGTTCACAACTCAATTAAAGGTTTATTAGTGTACATATTTTCTCTCATTCACTCTAGCATTTGTAATTTCTGATAGGTATAAGGTAGTGCCTTGGAGCAGTTTTAATTTGTCTTTCTCGACTCAACAGTGATTTAGAGCATTCTTTATATGACTATAGATAGCTTTGATTTCTTCTTCTATAAACTCCCTGGTTATATTCCTTGACAATTTATCAGTTGGGGAATGTCTCTTATTTTTATAAATGTGACTTAATTTCTGTACATTTGAGAAATGAGACCTTTATCAGAGAAACTTGCAGTATTTGTTTTTTTATAACATTTCATTGTCTTATACCTTTTTGTCAAAATGTAATGATTATTTATTTCAATTATATTTATCTTTTGCTTTTGCTTTATCTGAGATCATGATTCTGACTGTGCTTTTTTTTAACTTCAGGCAAAGCAAAATTGCTTTTGCTCTACTGCTATATCTTTTTAATCTTGTTTCCCCTCAAGTTTATTTTGCTTCTGACTATTGCTTCCCTTAATGCACCTAATCTTTTATCATTTCCCGACATTTACATATCTTATCCTTTTCCCCTCCTATTTATCTAATTGGCATGATAGATTTTTATACCCAACTAAGAGAGAGAGAGAGAGAGAGAGAGAGAGAGAGAGAGAGAGAGAGAGA
>NW_027187341.1:3025855-3049116 GCF_028583685.1 Petaurus breviceps papuanus | reverse complement strand
AGAGAGAGAGAGAGAGAGAGAGAGAGAGAGAGAGAGAGAGAGAGAGAGAGAGAGCAAACCCTCATCCCCTCAATGCCCATAAATTGGGGAATGGCTAAACAAGTTATGGTATATGAATGTAATGGAATACTATTGTGCTATAAGAAATGATGAACAGGAGAACTTTAGAGAAACCTGGAAAGCTTTATATGAACTGATGCTGAGTTAGGGGAGCATAACCAGGAGAACTTTGTATACAGTAACAGGCACAGTGTGTGGGAACTGATTTCGATAGACTTAACCCTTCTCAGCAATGCAAGAACCTAAAATTATTCCAAAGGTCACATGATGGAAAATGCCAGCCACATCCAGCAAAAGAACTATGGAGTCAGAATACAGAACAAAGCAGACCATTTTCTTTTTTGTTTTTTTTTTTCCTCTCTTGTGATTTTTCCCCTTCATTATAATTGTTCTATGTGACACGATTAACATGAAAATGTGTTTAATAGGAATGTATGGTCGAGCCCATGAAAGTCTTCTTGGGGAGAGAGCAGTGAGAAATGGCAAAAAATTTAAAACTTATGGAAATGAATGTTGAAAACTAAAAATAAATAATTTAATAAAAAATTCTTATTCCCTTTTGAACCAATTCTCGTGACAGTGAGGTCCAAGTATTGCCTGCCACTCAATTTCCTATTCACTGTATAAGTTCTTTTTTGTGGGTCTCTTTTTGTGGAGATAATTTTCCACATTCTACCTTGCCCCTTCTTCCAGTGCATCCCTCTTTTTCAACACTTATTTTTTTTAAAGATCATTCCAATATAATTAATTCACACTCATGCATTCTGACTATATAGATTCATTCTAATGCCCTAATAATTACAAAGTTCTTACAAGTAATATGAATCATCTTTCAATATAAAAATGTAAGCAATCTTACTTTACTGAATTCCTTATGATTATTTTTTCATGTTTACTTCATTATGCTCCTCTTCAGTCCTGTGTTTCAATGTGAAATTTTTCATTCAGCACGGATCTTTTCCTGAAGAGTGCTTGAAAGTCCTTTATTTCATTGAATGTTTATTTTTCCCTTTAAAATTACACTCAGGTTTTCTGTGTAGGTTATTCTTCATTTAATCCTAATACTTTGCCTTCCAGAATGTCATTTTCCAAACCCTCTTCTTCTTTAAGGCAGAAGCTGCTAAACTTTGTATGATCCTGACTGTGGTTCCATGATATGTGAATTGATTCTTCTGACTCCTTGTATTATTTTCTCCTAGATTTGGGGTCTCTGGTATTTTACTATAATATTTTTAGGAGTTTTCATTTTATGATTTCTTTCATGAAGTGATTGTCATATTCTTTCAATTTCCATTTTAACTTCTGGATCTAAATTATCAGGGTAGTTTTCCTTGAGAGAATTTTTTTTTAAAATTTTTGGATAATGGTTTTTACTTAGTCCAATTATTCTTAATCTATTTCTCCTCAATCTATTTTTCTAGGTTAACTGTTTTTCAATAAGATGTTTCACATTTTCTCATTTTTTCCCCATTTTTTGACTTTGTTTGATTATTTATTGATGTCTCATGAAGTCTTTAGCTTCCACTCACTCAATGCAAAATTGTAAGGAGTTAATTTATTCAGTGAAATTCTGTACCTCTTTTTCATTTGACTAATTCTACTTTTTAAGGAATTCTTTCCTTTAGTGAATTTTTATACTTACTTTTCCTTTTGGTTTGTTCTGTTTTTGTTTGTTTTTCTTTTTGTGGAATTCCTTTCTTCAGTGAAATTGTGTTCCTCTTTTACCATTAGGCCAATTCTGTTTTCTAAGGTGTTATTTTTTTGAGGACTTTTTGTGCTTCTTTTACCAAGTTGTTAATCTTTTCATGATACTCTTGTATCACTCTCATTTCTTTTCCCAATTTTTCCATTACCACTCTTATCTCTTTCTTTAATTATTCCAGGAATCTTTTTGGGCTTGGGTCCAATTAACATTTTTTTCTTTGAAAATTTGCTTGCAGCTGTTTCACATTGTTTTCTTCTTCTGAGTTTATGTTTTGATCTTTCCTGCCACCTTAGTGGGTTTTTTACAACCAAGTTCTTTTTGTTGTTGTTTGTTCATTTTTCTAGCCTATTTCTGGACTTTAAACTTTATGTTAAATTTGAACTTGGCTCATCTGGGAATGGAGAGGCACTGTGCCAAGCTTTAGGCTTTTCTTTTATTCTGATGTCTTTTTCAGGGGGGCTGTCAATTTTTGATGCTTTCACAGTTGTGCAATATGGGTAGAGTACTGTCATTGCTCTCTTGGTTCATGCTTTGGTCATTACCCAGGAAGGGCCTTTGCTCCCCTGGAACCACTAGCATTCTTCTTATCCCTAGGGCTATTACCAGGTCCCCTGCTCTCCTGTAGCCACAAGCTCTAGCACTCCTCTCTTGGAACTTCAACTAGAATCTCTAATTTCTTTGACAAATCACAAGTTCTTTTCTTCACCCTACAACTGTGGCCCAGAACTGTTTATGGGCAATAAAGCTGCCAATCAGTGCTAGTTAAACCCAGGAACAGCAAAGAGACCTCCATAATTTCTTTCTTATTAGTTGTCCAAATCCTTTATTATCTCTCGTCTGGGAGCTACCAATGCTGCTGCTGCCATTGTTGCAGCTTCCTATAAGTACTGCTGTTAGTGCTGCCATTACATGTGCTTCTGGCTAGTCCTCACCCAGGTGTCAAAGACTTCTTCAGTTGACCTTCTAAATTGTCTTAGGTGGGAAAAATGTCTCTGAACTTTTGTTGTCTCTATTACTCAAAAATTTGATTTAAGGAGTAATTTTAACATTTTTTTGGAGAGGAATGTTGGGAGAGTTCAACTAGGTTGCTGCCTTTACTCTTCCATCTTGACCCTTCCCTGACATTTTTCTTTAAATTAGTGGATAAGGTCAATGTGGATATCCTAAAACAGCTTCTATAATCTCACTGGTCCCAATAGTGCTAGGATCATAGAATCATAAAGGGAGAACTGGAAGGGACCTCAGGGTTCCTCTAATACAAACACCTCATTTCATCAGTGAGGAAATAGAGCCCCAATGATGTTAAATGATTTGCCCAATGTCATATAAGTAGTGGGATTTTAAACATGGGTTTTCTGAATCTAGAGTTGGTCTTGTTCTTTTCTACCCAGGGTCAAGAAAGAAATATTCTACCAATGACCAACTTAAATCTTCCCTAAATTGTTCTCTTAAATCAATTGCCTTTCTGATTTGAGTATTGTCATTTAGCTGTCTGATTCCCCTGCCCCACTCCTCACTTTCTTTGTTTTGTTTTATTTTTTCTGATAGATAAAATAACCAAGAAGAGTAGCCCTACATCACTTCCATTGTGCACTTGGAAGCAGCAGTTGGGGGCATCCACACTGGCCCATAGGAGACAGTCAGCCCCAACAGCTGGTAGAGAAGAAAGTAAAGAATAACATATGCTGTTCAACTAAAATGACATTACAGAAGAAATGTCAGAAATTCCCTTATTGGAATCCAGCCATGGTTTCTGATAATGCCACTGGAATTATTTAATTATTTTCACTTCAATTAAAAAAGTACTTGCATTATTATGACCTCCATTTTATATCTAGCCCAAAATATGACTTTATTGTCTTAAAGTCTTTAACTTATTTCTTCATGACTAACTCATCATTAGAGGACTATTTATCAATCAACCAACATCCAAATAACTAGACAAAGTAAGAGTGAATAATGTGGGCTATATGAATACAGAATAAAGGTTTTTATGCATTATAGTTTAATTTTCTGAAGAAAACAATATGCCATGTACACTTATATATACACACATATGTATTTACACAATATGCATATATACAGAAACATTTGTGAGTATATCACATAGAATTATGCTATGCATATTGATAAATCATCAAGTAATTATTAAGTAATAATTAATTAAAATATGTGAATGTACTTCATGATTTGCTGGAGACAAAAATATAAAGAAATAATTATTTTTCTTAAAGACCTTATATTCTATTGTAGGAATCAACCTGTACATATATAAGTAGAAAGAAACTCTGTGTCTGTGTATGTGTATGCGTGTGTGTACAGGGTGTTCCACTAATCTTGGTATAGTTTTAAGATATTAAAACTTAAAACATATCTATATTCATCTGTCTATTCATATATACACACAGATATAGTATATGTATATTTACATATGCATAAAGTGAAAAAGAGAGTCATAATTATAGTTATAGCTACATGTAGCCTTTATATCTTCAAGGGGGCTGATTAGAAGTATATTCTTTACAAGTTGGAAAAAAGAACTGGAAGACCATAGGAGACAGAAACCAAGGTCCCAGATTCTCTCTTTCTTCCTCATCCATTATACGGTATATAGATTTAAATATAGGCAAGCAAAAAGGAGTTTCCTTTATCTCTCCACAGATAGTCTACTAGCCCAGTTTTCTTCTGTCCATGAGGCAAGACAATAATGAGGGAGTTGAGAAGGTTTTCTATATCTTCTTCCTTTCTCCATCCTCTAGTCTCTTCTAGCATACTAGTAACATTTCATCCAGCATCCTTTATTTCCTTTTCATTTTAACATCTAGAAAGACATGACTATATTACTTCCAATATTCACATCAAAGAATCAGGTTCATTCTAGCTAAAATGCCTCCCCCCAAAGTGATGAATATCATCTTCCTTTTCTATATGATATACTCAAATAGGAAAATCTCAAATGTGTGACCAGGAAAATCAAATTTTGAGTTATGCTAGTGTTCCCAAATAAAAACAAAACATCATCAATTAAGTGTAACTAAGGAATTATTTAACAAACTACATTCTTCTGCATGACATACACTATGTCTGACTGGTGGCATTTATAGATGGAAAAAGAATGGGTACCCCCTGTAAACTTTTATACATGCCACATTAACCTGATAGCAAAGGCCAGCATTTGCACAGTTTAAGAAAATTCATCTAAAGTAACTGGGCAATTATATGGAAACTTGTCCATAAAACAAAGTCAATCGTATTACCAGCACTGTGCTTAGAAATTACCAACTTTCATTTTAATGACCTCCAGATGTATTGCACCATCCTTGTCCCTCATTTTAGGAAAATAGAAGTGGAATAACTATGCACCAGGGAGTTAGCGAGAGAAGAATACTATTTTTCAAGAACACAATTTTATTTCAGACATAAACAATCAAAGATGAGTTGTGAGTTTAAAGTGAGAAATCTCACACTCACCTGATGTTTATTCTTTGGATGGAGGGACCATCCAAATGAATATAATTGGAAGGCTTTTTCTCTGCCAAGAGTTGGGATTTTAGCATGCATATTACACAAACAGTTTAGAAAACACACACAATGGTACTCCGTTTTGTTTTAAACTGTGATTTGGAAAAGGAAAGTAACAACAGATGGAGCAAAATAAAATTGAATTCCGACTATATTGAAAACAAGCTTAAGTACTGTGCTAGGCTCCCCTGTGGTCTGCTGGTTTGTTTGAAAGATTAAATGTGACAAGTTTTGCAGCGGACTCTCAGGCTACCTCTATCTGCAGTCATCAAATTCAATGTTTTTCAGTCAAATCTCTCTTTTTATACCTTTAATGACTATTTTCTGTACAATCCATTTAATGGACAACTTGATCAATAGCTATCTACCAATGACACAAAATAGTGTGAGTTCAGTCTTCCTCTTCATCACCACCAATATCTTCTTGTATGGGGACCCCATTATACCAGCTGACTGACATCTCCTTGAAAATCTTTATTTCCTCATACATCACCCTCTGACTTACACCTTTACCTCTCCTAGAGTGAATAAAATGATGACAAATGAAAACAGTGTTAAATGGCAGCAAAACATTGTAAATGCAATGCACACTACCTTGTCATCATCCTTGAAATTAAAGCAAACACTTCCTTTTTGTTAGCAAATAGTACATTCAAAAAGTGTACAGTTGCTTAAATGATCAATTATAACATTTATTCCATTTGGCTTAACTATTTTAGGGATTTTTTGGGTTTGTTTATACTTTATTAAACCATTTTTCCAAGAAAAAAATGAGTGAATTACATATGACATTTATTTAGCAATAATATTCTTGTCTATAAGACTTCAAAGATCAATATGACTAGTGCTAGTCACTCACCTAGTGTATAATTTTTCACTAAGACTTCAGTTGCTACCTCCTATGCTTATTACCATTTGTAAGACCCTCTTTAAGTCCATCAGTTAGCAGGGAATGCTTTGCTTAACTAAAGGAAAGCACCAATTGTGCATGTTTATTCTGCTTTAAAATTGGGCTGTTGTAGGTCTTTAAAAGATTTAAAAGAAACAAGAACTGCTCATATATAATTTATCATCAAATGTCCAATCCAGTGCAACTAAGCAGTAATGAACATGCTTGTAATTTCTATGAAATACTGAATGGTGTGATGGGGAACTAGCTTACATGGAAAATTCTTTAAAATATATCAAAGGGAATGGTGTTTTTCTCTTTTCACAATAGCCAGATCTATTGACAAGAACTGCCATAATCCAAAATCTGTTTCTCTTTTGAGGAGAAACAGTATTCTATGTGATCAAGAAAAAAATTATAGAATGATTTTTTTTAAAGCAATCAGGGTTAAGTAACTTGCTCAAGGTTACACGGCCAGTTATTATTTCTGGGTGTGGTGCTGAGTATCTGAGCCTGGATTTGATCCAGGTCATCCCGACACTGGAGCCAGTGCTCTTACTAGCTGAGCCACCTGGCCGCCCAAGAATGATTTTCAAAGGAAAAAGAAAATAGGTATGTCTAGTACATCTTGATCTGGAACTATCTCTGACTGATTGTGAAGAATGCCAAAGAAGATGATTTAGGGAGTGCAGGTCTACATGCGAAAAAAGGATCAGTCATTTTGACAAAATTGACCTTTCTTCTTAGTACAGTGACTGGCTATGCTATTTTTAAAAAACTAAATTGGTTGTTTGTATGGACCTAACTTACTTCCATCTATTTTTTTCTTCTGAGCATCATAAAATAATTGACTTTTTAGAGTAGAAAGTAACTTCAGAGGTCATCTAATCTCACCCATGCCTGAACAGGAATGACCTCCATGACCTGATCAACAATAAGTTTTCCCAGGCTGTGTCTGAAGATCTTTAGTGATGGAGAATTAAATTCCTACCAGCTCCAAAGTGATATTTCTAAAATATAAATTACTCCCCTGCTCTAGAAAATTCAGTGGTTCCCTAATGCCCCTAAGATAAAATTCAGATACCTCTGTTTGGTCTTTTAAGCCCCCTACTCTGGCTCCTACCTCCCATTGCAGGTATATTGAACATTGATTGTCTTCATGCTTCCTATGTTCAAGTTCAATTGCTCTTCTTGCCATTCTTCATAAACAAATTTAATTTATCATCTCAGTGACTTGAACAAACTGCCTTTTATGCCTAGAATGTATTCTTTTCACATCTGCCTCTAAGAATCCCCCCTTTTATTTAAGGTTCAAATCACACATCCCCCTCCTACACAGGGTGTTATTGATTCTCAAGTTATTAGTGACTTCTCCTGAAGAAATTACTTTTTATATAGTATTAATGCCACCTTTACTTATTTGTCACATTATCCTCCTCCCAGTACTTTTTGTTTCTGCATCTCTACAACCTTAAACAATGCATGGCATATGGGAATATTTTATTATTTGTGTATTTGTTGAATGAATTGTTGGTTTTTAGTCAGCACTCATTCCTTTTTTATTTTTTTAAGCAATTGGGGTTAAGTAACTTGCTCAAGGTTACATGGCCAATTATTTCTGGGTGTGGTGCTAAGTATCTGAGCCTGGATTTGATCCCAGGTCATCCGACTCTGGGGCCAGTGCTCTTACTCACTGTGCCACCTGGCCGCCCCCACTCATTCCTTTTCTAATGATTCAGAAGCAATAATTTTAATACATGCTTGTTGAATGAATTAATACTGACTCTTAGTAACCATTTATTCTCTATTTAAATGCTCACACACAACTCCTTACCATTACAGATAAAATCAAAATCATAATGCTTTTCTTACATGACTCTAACTAAATACAGTCATTTCCTAAGATTTTTCTACTTAGGTTATCTAGTTTCTATTCCATTCTTCTATTTACTTCTGTTTTATGGATGAATTCATCCCATTCATATCCATACTGATGATTACTAATTATATTTCCCTCCATCCTATTCTAATCTCTTTATCCATCTCTCTTTTTTTACCCTGCCCTCTCCTTGGAAGTCTGTTCTAATCATTGCTTCTCTTAAATTAACCCTAACACTAAATTTGTGCTTCTCTTGAGTCTTGTTATTGAATGTCAAATTTTCTATTCACTCTGATCTTTTAATCAGGAATCTTCGAAAATCCTCTGTTTTGTTAACATCCATATTCCCCCACATTAAATTATGTTCAGTTCTTCCCAATGGATTATTCTTAATTGTAATCCTAGATAATTTCTCTTCCATAATATCATCTCCCAAACCCTCTGTTCCTTTGTATTGGTAGCTGCTAAATCTTGTGTAACCATGATTGTCATTCTATGGTATTTGAAAGGATTTTTTTTTCTGGCTCCTTGAAGTATTTTCTCTGAGTCTGGGGACTCTAAAATTTGGTCATTATATTCCTGGGAGTTCTCATTTTGGGATCTCTTTCAGGAGGTGATCAGTGGATACTTTTGAGTTCTACTTTGCCTCTTGTTTCTAAGATACCTAGGCAGTTTTCCTTAAAAATTTCTTGATATGTGGTGTCTAGGTGTTTTTTATTGATCCTGACTTTCTAATAGTCCGGTAATTCTTAAGTTGTCCCTCCTCAACTGATTTTCCAGAACAGTTGTTATTCTTATGAGTTATTTCACATTTTTCTATTTTTTCAGTCTTTCCTTTTAGTTTATTTTTTCTTGATGTTTCATGGAGTCATGAGCTCCTACCTGACCAATTCTGTTTTTTTAAGAAGATTTTTTTGAGTGAGCTTTCTTGCTTTTGACCATTTTGCCAGTACTGATTTAAGACTTTTTTTAAAAAGTATTTTGGCTATTTTATTAAGTTGTTGATTCTCTTTTCATGATTTTCTTGTATTGGCTCCATTTTTTCCCCCTAGAACTATTTCTTTTTTATGTTTAGATTAAAAAAGATATCTTTCTTCACTTCTTCTGGGAATTCTGGTTGACACTGTGTCCAAGTGATATTTTTTCTCTGAGATTGTGCTTGCAGATATTTTCAAGTCATTTTCTTCTTCTGAGTTTGTGTCTTGAACTTCCCTGCCACAAGTAGTACCTTTTATGGTTAGGTTCTATTTCTCTTATTTGTTCATTTTTCCAGCCCATTTCTTGATTTTGGACTTCATGTTAAAATTTGACTTTGCTCACCCCTGGGGCAGATTAGTTGTCTGAGTTTCAGTCTTTTATATACTTTTTTTTCCTTTTTTATATATTGCTTTCTTTAGCATATATACATACATATATATTTCTTTTTCAAAAGTAAATTAATTTATTTATTTTTGGTTTCCAACATTCACTTTTTTTAATCCAAAACAAAATTTATTTTTACTAAACCACCACCACTCTTTTAGTGATCCAGTTCAGAACCAATTCTTCACACCCCTTTACCCCATAACATAATCTCTTTACCCCAAACATAATCTCATTATCCCCTTCTTACTACTCAGGTGTCTATCACCCTAGTTCAAGGTCTCATTGCCTTTCCACGGGACTATTGCAATAGTCTCTTTCTTTTGTCTAAATTTTATTTTAGACTGAAATGCCAGAACACAAATATAGAATAGAGAAAAGACACAAAAACATATCATAAGCTTAAATATTGGAACTTAAATACGAAGCTAGAAAAAAAAGCATGTTGTGTGCACAGCAGAACATGAGAGAGGATTCAAAATATGTAACTTTAAATTTTCATTTCAAGAAAGCCTATATGATAAATAATACTTGTTGTATTGAGAATTATCCATCTTTGCTTCCTTGTGAGTTTTCTTTTATTCTCTGCTGTGTAATTTTTTACTTTGTTTCAACATTCACTTTTATAAGATTTTGAATTCTAAAATTTCTCCTCTTTTTGCCCTTCCTCCTCCTCGAGATAGCATGAAATCTAATGTAGTTTATACATGCAAAATCATATTAAACATATTTCCACATTAATCATGTTGTGAAAAAAGAATCAGAACAAAAGGGAAAAAACACAAGAAAGAAAAATAAAGAGAAATTAGTATGCTTCGATCTGCATTCAGGTTCCATAATTCTTTCTCTGGATGTGGATAGCTTTTCTCATATGAGTCCTTTGGAATTTGTCTTAGATCATTGCACTGCTGAAAAGAGCTAAGTCTATCAAAGCTTTTCATCACACAATGTTGCTTTTACTATGTAGTGTTCAATTGGTTCTGCTAATTTCATACAGTGTCAGTTCATGTAAGTCTTTCCAGGTATTTCTGAAATCCTCCTGCTCATTATTTCTTATGGAACAATAGTATTCTGTTACATTCATATACTATAACTTGTTCAGCCATTCGCCAATTGATGGGTATTCCTTCAATTTCCAATTTTTTATGACCACAAAAAGAGCTCCTTCTACTGACTTCAGGGGTAGGTCTGGAGGATGTGGTTGTTATGTGCTTTTGGTGCATCCAAAATGGTATGATCTGGGGAGTGGTCTGGTCACTGACATTGTAATCTGTGCTCTAGTCTTTACCCAAGTAAGCACCCTGATTTCTA
This sequence comes from Petaurus breviceps papuanus, assembly GCF_028583685.1. NCBI lineage: Eukaryota > Metazoa > Chordata > Mammalia > Diprotodontia > Petauridae > Petaurus > Petaurus breviceps. The sequence goes on along the minus strand of NW_027187341.1, from coordinate 3,038,388 downwards.
ATAACAACTATTCTTCACCTTGGAAATGCATTATTTATGCATTACTGGGTAATGGAGAAGGAGCTGCTAAATGATGCTCAGTCCTCCCCCCAGTACTAGCACAGGGTTCTCTTGAAATCATTTTCTGATGCTACCATCAGTCCATTTGACATCCCTGTGTATTGGCCATCACTGCCATTGCTGCTGTTGCCAAGACTGAGTTGTTGCTGCTGACTTCCTCCTGTCCCAGTCACCTTTAATACCCATACCCAGGGCTACTCCTGTTGTATGAGTTTCTGTTGTATCTATGCTAATCCTGTTGTAATGAGCTTCTCATCTGCAGTCTTTTATATCCTCCTGCTGATTTTTATTTCTATTCTTATAAGCTGCCTTTGACTGGAAAAATGACTCACTGTGACTTTTTGTTCATCATTCTGCTCAAAATTCAATTTGGCTTGCATTTTGAAGTTGTTTACAAAGTCATATTAGGACAGCTCCACAAAAAAAAAATAGTTGCCTCACTTGCCATCTTTGCTCCAATTAATTAACTCCAAATTAACCTCTTTATTGGATTTTTCAAATGTTCCCAATTACTTTGGGCTTCTTGTAACAGTGAAGAAAACACTTTTCTTTCACCTATCCTGTGCATGCTGCCTGAAAATTTTCTGAATAAACCATAGTCACAGGTTTTCTTTTCCCAAATTGCTTCACTTCTTCTTTTATAGGAAGAGGAATTTTGTGGGGACCACTTAAAAATTTTCCCAAATATTTTTACCACTACCTGGTTCACATCGGTGGAGTAATTAGCACTCCTTGGTTTTAATCCATTTGCAAAAGCACTTTAATGAAGGAGATATTATGATTTCCACCCAAATCTCATTCTTTGTCCCAGTTCCCAAATGATTGCATCTCAAGTTATCTTCAAAAGAAAACAAACCTAGATTGTTTCATTGTTTTTGAATGTGCCCAAAACTATTGAAAACCTTAGGCTTTTCTTTATTTAATGCAAAAAGGGATTCAAAAGGGTTGTGATCACCTGAGATCCTATTTGCAAGGTAAAAGTGACTCAGACTCTAGAAATGAGGCAGCATGGAAGTAATGCTGTTTTGCCCTGCTCAAAAGTAGGTAGCCAGAGGTATTGTCATTTCTATGCAGTCCCTAACCTTTCATCTGTTCTCTGCAGAATATAGGTGGAGTGAGGAGGCAGGTTGGGACCTAGAGCCTTTGGATCCTGTCTGTTACTGGCAGATGTTCCATCATATAAAACTGACAATGAAGGAAACTGGCCCCAAACTAGGAAAAATTTCTTTAAGAAAAGAAAATCAATAGCACCAAGGATGTTCCCTAGTTTAAATCCAGAGCAGAAGCTCTCAAGTACTCATAAGATCAACAATTGCTGTGAACTTCTGGACACCGTTACCCTCAGGCCTCAGAGAGCTCTCCAGTGTTCTGGATTTTAACTCTTGGAGCTATCTTGTAAAATTATTGGACCCTCAATGAGATCCTGGGATATAAACACAATCATTTAATTCCTGGCTCTGTTCCCTCTTTTCCTATTGATTGATTACCTTCTCCATCCCTTCTGGCTTAACCACTCATGATCTGGGCCACCAACCTGAAAGTACAAGGCATTAGGCCAGCTGGTCCTGAATGCAATAGATCTTAATAGGGAAGCCCTCTGTGAAGAGAATGCGCTAATAACACAACTCAAAGCCTTAGGATTTTGACTCCTTAGGAAAACTGTCCAGTTTGAATCCATAGATTGGGCTACCCATTCAATTGTTCATAAGTTCCAAACAACCCAGACTTGTTTTCTTGGCTAGGGGTATAAATATGAATTATAATTATTAGCCATATTGTTGGCTTGTGGTTTGTCTAACATCATCAGTCATCATTTTCACATTATCATCTCATCAATAATCATGAGATAAAAAAAAAAGGTGTGGCTAGGTGCCGCAGTGAATAGAGCACTGGCCCTGAAGCCAAGAGGATCTGAGTTCAAATTTGACCTCAGACACTTTAACACTTACTAGCTGTGTGACCTTGGGCAAGTCACTTAACCCCAATTGCCCTGCCCTCCCCCCCTCCAAAAAGCAAAATAAATAAATAATCATGAGATAGCTTGACTTCATGGATACAGCATAGAAGTCAGAGTTACCTGGATTCAAGTCATGACTCCAACACATTCTGACTTTGTGACCTTGAAAATGAAACTCACAATGCTCCAAGTAAGCCTCTTCATCAATGGCAGACATTTGCTGATCTGCATTAGAAGTTTCCTCATTAGAAGCTTCTTATACTGAGAAAATCAGAGGGGACAAAGTCAGTCAGTCAGTCAATAAACATTTATTAAATGTCTGCTATGTGTCCAAAGGGCAGCTAGATGTTGTAGTAGATAGAATGCTGGGTCTAGGGTCAGAAAAACTACTCTTCCTGAGTTTAAATCTGGCCTCAGATGCTAACTAGCTGTGTTACCCTGGGCAAGTCACTTCTATTTGACTCAGTTTCTTCATCTATAAAATGAGTTGAAGAAGGAAATGATAAATCACTCTGGTACCTTTGCCAAGAAAACCCCAAATTGGATCACAAAGATGACAGAAAAATGACTGAACAACAAATGTGCCAGTCACTGTGCTAAGCATTGGGAGTACAAAAGGAAGCAAAAGTCAGTCACTTTCCTTGAGGAGTCCACAATCTAATAGCTGAGTCAATAAGTAGCAAATATATACAAATAAGCTATACACATGAAATGTAGGAAATGACTAACAGAGGGAAGGCGCTAGAATTAGAAAAGGTTGGGGAAGTCTCCCTATAAAAGAGGGGATTTTAGTTGGAATTTAAATGATCCAGGGCTGCTAGTAGGCAGAATTGAGAAGGAAGAGCATTCCGCACATGGGGAACAGACAGGAAAAGTGATTGTAAAGAGGAGAGTGTTGTTTGTAGAAGAGTTAGGATACCATTATCCCTGGATAGAAAGCAGGTCTGGGTATGAGAAGTCTGGGAAGGTGGGAGAAGGCTAGGTTATGAAGAGGTATTTGAATTTCAAACAAAGCACTTTGGTTGTGATCCTGGAGGTGATAGGAGTCCTGGAGTATATTGAGTAGGGGAGGGACATGGTCAAACCTATGCTCTAGTAAAGCATTTTGGTAGCTAAATGGAGGTTTCATGGGAGTGGGGAGAAAAATGAGGCAGGAAGATCCACCAGCAAGCTATTGAATTAATCCATGGGTGTGCTGATGAAGGCCTGAACCAGATTATTAAATAAAAGTACATCACCATTATTGAAATTTGAATAGCTATTTATGGTTTTTGAAGCATTTTACCACCTTCAATCTTAAAATAGACCTAAGAGAAAGATATTATGGTTAATATCTCATTGTACAGATGAGAAAATTGAGGCTCAGGCAAACTAAATGACTTTCCCATGGTTACTTAGTTATCAAGTATTAAAGGGCAGAATTAAATCCAAGTGTTTCTAACTCCACATCCCACCTTATACCCAGCACACTTTTCAGAGAGCAATCCTATGTGAAACTATTATGTCCAAAGCTCATATTTATGCTTCTGCTTTTTTATCCTAATGAAGCAGGAATCATCAGAAAGCATAGAAAATCAGGAGGGAGATGAGGGAAGCATTGATAAATGTGAGAAAGGCTGATTCAGATTTAGCTGCCTCAATGAAATCTTCCCAGGCCTAATAACTTTTGGAAACTATTCAGAAAGCTTGATAGAAGAATGCTCTTGCATACTAGGCAAATAGAGTAGTCTGACCTCCTCTTCAAACAGAAATGTCAACCTTTGTTCTGATCTTTAGAATCATTCTAGTTATGATTAGAAGACCACAGCAATTAAAGGAAGAAGAAAGAAATTCAGAGAAAATGTATGCATAATAGTGAGTTCACATTAATGAAATATTAATATTGGAAAAGAGAAGAGTTTGATGCCATAAGCATATGAAAAAGAGTTTCTGAGTTATATTTCAAAGGCAAACACTGACTTTTTTTCCTTGAAAGTAAAAAAACAAAGATGAACCCAATTTTGTCAGGGATATCACCTACCAAGAAGGGCTACTAAGAAAGACTCAAATGTGTTAACATGATCATTTTTTACATCAAAATGCCACCAACCAATGGGGCTGAGTAAGAAAAGTTTCACTCATTCCCTTGATGATCTAACAGTCTGACCATATTGACATCACCCTCACAGGCAGTTTTCCTTGTCAGGGGTAAACTGCAATGGAAATTGGGGGAAGGGTGTGGAGAGATCTCTGAAACTACAGGGTCAGGACTATCAAGTAGTATTTATAATCATACAGGAGCTATATGGGCTATAATGATGGGGAAACAAAGTGGTGCAGTGAAAAGTGCTAGACTTGGAGGCAGGAAGATGAGTTCAAATATAGCCTTAGACACTAGTGGTATGATGTTGGGCAAATCCCTTAAACCTCTTTCTATCTCAGTTTCATCATCTCTAGAATAGGGATCATCATAACATACCTCCACAGGATTGTTTAAAGACCAAAAGAAATAACATTTCCAAAACATTTCAAAAAGCACCATATAGATCATAGGTATTATTATTAATAGCAATAGGGATAATACTAAATGTCAGATTTTTGAAAGTCCCATTTCCACCTCCTAATTGGTTGCCAGAGTACACATGTAGATATATTTAAATGTTTATTTTGTATATTTTTCTTATACACTTAAAATATCTGTATGATGTATCTCCTTGTTGAGTATTAGCTCCTTGAGGGAAGGAACTATTTCCTTTTCATCTTTGCCTGTCTAGAGGCTAATATAGTGCTTCACATAGTAAGAACTTAATATATACTTGTTGATTGATTGATAGGTGGTAACTGATGAATACTGAAGGTGACTGGATAAAACACCAGGTGTGAGTCAGGAAAAACCCTTTTACTGAGTTTGATTCCAGCCTTGGACATGACCCTGGTCAAGTCACGTAAGCTCTCTTTGCCTTAATACACTGGAGAAGAAAAGGCAAAACTCCAGTATCTTTGCTAAGAAAACCCCATGGATACTAGAGTCCATGAGGTCATGAAGAGTCCAACATGCCTGGAAGACGGAAAAACTGGTGAACAGTGCCTTCATTCTAGAAGATCTCACAGAAGAATCAGGATTATCTGTGTCATGGGAAGCAGAGGCCACCCAATAATCATAGGCAATAGGGACTGTTCAGGAATCTTAGTGAAGCTTAGTATGGGGGGAATCAGGATGATGCCCTCAGTGAATGGGCTCCAGTGCTGTGTGCATTGTATTTGTGCCATATACAATACCCAGAGGGCAAGTGGTTTTTTTGCGAGCAACAACTCACAAAATTAAATTCCCAAACTGAGAAATGCAAGTAAATGAATTAAACATTTTAAGAAGACAGGGACATCAAAAACTGTCTACATAACTTTAGCCTGAAATTACAGGTGATATTTTTGAGTCTTTTACACTCAAATATCCAAACATCTTTTGACAAATATAATGATTGAAATGATTCATTTATTCCAGTCAAGTACATCACTTCATTTATTTTTCCTGTTCCCATTCTTCTGTTCCAGATTTAAATTAACATTTTCCTTCAGGATTTTTCCCCCCACTTCTTCTTTAAGTTTCTCTATTGAAACCTGTGGAGTTATATTCTCCTTGATTGAAAAAAGAAAATCGGCAGCTGAAGTGTGTTAAAAGGAAGATTAAAGCATACCAGAGCCTCTTCTCTTTCTGATGCAATCAGGGAACAGTGATTGAATGAAAAGAATAGAAACAAGCCTGGTGTATTAAAAACTAGAAGGAAGAGAAATTGGGTCTTTGTATCTCTATCATTGACAAAGAACAATTGTAACTGGACAAGGACCCAGTTGATGTTTACAATTTTTTTTTGCTAGTATATTCCTTGATTTCCTATGACGACATAGAGTAATTAAGCAATCTTTTGATCTTTGTCTGATTTCTCAGGTTGGGTTCTCGACTAGAAGAATAATTTGATGATTTATACAAATATAGGTGATAGATCCAAATATGGGAGCTATAGTTCTCATTATAAATCATCGAATTGGCTTCAGATACAAATCAGCCACATAGCATAGAATTGACATGTAGTAGACAGTAAATATTGTGTAATGAGTGGAATTTGAGTTTGGGTGGAAGGACTTCTGCCATTTTAGGCCAATGTAGGTGAGATGATAAACCTTGGAGAGAGAACAGCCTTAGGTCATTTTCCCCAAAATCTTTCTTAATGTAAAAATTATACTGAATCACTTCAGATACTGAAAGATAATTAGAACCCCCTCTATATTTAAAATTATTTCAATACATTTTGTCCCGACTGTTCTTTTGCTCATTTTTTCTGTTCTTCTGGATCCCCACACTACAGTTAAATGTCTTCATCTTTGCCTTTTCTGCACCTTTCCAAATTAATCTATTCTTTAAGATTACACTTCTGTAGCAAAGGAACCTAAGCACTACACTTATTCCCATCACTTGCTTTCTCCACAATATATGTTTGTCATCACCAGAAAATCAAATGGTCAGCATTTTGAACATTTGTTCATATTTCCAACTCCAAAGGGCTCTTAGCAATTTAAAGAGAGTCAGGTATTTTCTTTCAAGTGCTTTTCTCCACTGTCATGTATTAATGAAGCCTAAAAAGCCCATGTAGCACAATTCTTGGACAATCTGAAAATTAACTGTCCTCCATTAGTAACAGAGCACTGGACCTGGAGTCAGAAAACCTGAGTTCAAATTAGGCCTCAGATACTCAATAGTCTGGGGTGGAGCCAAGATGGCAGGGTAAGAGCAGGGACTTAAATGAGATCTCCCCCAAACAACTATAAAAAATTACTCTAAACAAATTTTAGAACTATAGAACCCACAAAATGACAGAATGAAGTAAATCTCCAGCCTAAGACATCCCGGAAGGTGTACAGGAAGAGCATATTGCATGGGACTCGGAGTGTAACGCAGTCTGGTATGGGCCATGCCTACACCGGGCCAGAGCAAGCCTTGGGGGATTAAATCACTGGCAGCTGTGGTGGTTTCCAGGCGTCTCAACTCACAAACGCCAAAGACAGCATAGAAGGTGGACGGGAAAACTGTGGGACCTGGATGAAAGAGGAGTATAGTCTGGCTGGGGTCTGGCCCCAAGCCCTGGGCAGGTGGGGTGGGGGTGCGATGGCAGTGGCTGTGGCAGACGCGGCAGCAGCCATTTTAGGAGCTCTGGGCCCACAGATGGTGGGGGATCCAGCAGCTGATAAAAAATCCCTGAAGCTTGGGACATACACTGGAAGCATAGTCCTAACCTGACAGAGAGTTAAAAAGTCAAGTATATGTCTGGGAAGATGAACAAACAGCATCAAAACAAAGTCAGACTGGGCAGAGCCAAGATGATGGAGTAAAAGCAGGAATTTGCCTGAGCTATGCATGTATAACCTATATCAAATTGCTTGCCTTCTCAATGAGGGTGAGTGAAGAGTGAAGAAGGGACAGAATCTGGAACTCAAAGTTTTAAAACAAATATTAAAACTTACTTTTACATGCAACTGGGAAATACAATATACAGGGAATGACGTATAGAAATCTATCTTGTCCTATAACAAAGTAAGGGGGAAGGGAATGGGGGTAAGGGAAGGGATGGCAGACTGGGGGAAGGGGTAAGCAGAATCCATGCCATCTTGGGATGGGGGGAGGGGAGGGATGGGTAGAAAAATTGGAACTCAAAAATCTTGTGGAAATTAATGTTGAAAACTAAAAATTAATTAATAATAAAGGAAACTTAATATTCTTGTGCCTCTAAGGAAGTAATTTAATCTCTATTAAATATAACCTTAATTTACTGTAGAAGGAAATGGCAAACTACTCCAATATCTTTGCCAAGAAAACCCTATAGACAGTATGGTCCAGAGGGTTATGAAGAGTCAGATACAACACTATTTTGTATGCTACATCCCCATCATTTTCAGGAATTTTATTATTGCATTGTTTTTGCTTGCCCTTTATATTCTCCAATTTCATCAAGTAGGCTAGGCAGAAATCCATTGATTAAGGGTCCAACAATCAATCCCCTTATTATAGTTCAACTTCAGATGAATATCGTGAAGAAACCTTTTGTGAATATTATAGATATAAGATATTCTAGAGTTCCCAGTTTTCTTTACCTGATTCAAATAGCTTAGGATTTACTTAGATGTGCCTTATAATTCACTAACTATGTAGTGTACATTAAAATTTTTTAAAAGGCTCTTTTTTTGGTCTTTCTTTGTTTTCTCCTATGATTAGCACATTGACTGATTTAATAATTTAATAATGTTTATTTACTAAGTGAAACCAATATTAAAAATCTGATATTTTTTTTATAAAGTGCCCAATATATGTTTGTACTACTTATGTCCCCTTAAGAGAAGCAACTCTGTCTTATCTGTTTTTGAATTCATTTTTATACAATACACAGTAACAGACTTATGGTTAAGAACTCAAGAATGCTATACTTTTTTTTTTTTAAAGCAATGGGGTTAAGTAACTGGCTCAAGGTTACACAGCCAGTTATTTCTGGGTGTGGTGCTAAGTATCTGAGCCCAGATTTAATCCTCAGGTCATCCCAACACTGGAGCTGGTGCTCTTACTCGCTGTGCTACCTGGCCATCCCAAGAATACTATACTTGATAATTGTTTATTGTATACTGATGAAATGCTCATATACAAACTTTCCCATCTTCTGTAGTACATAGCATGATAAGTAGTAGACACACCATAATTTCTTTGTTGAATTTATTTTCATTTCATCTATATGCAAACAAATAGTGTATGTGCTATTTTCATGGCTCCTGATCTCTGAAAGTTTATATAAATATACAGGAAAAAAATGTGCTTTATTTACTTGAAAGTTTGTGAATTTGATTGTGTTGTTAAAAAGATATTTTAAGGGATAATTATTTAATTGATATGTTTACTTTTCTACTGATATAGGTTGAAACCTTTCTATAAATACTACTCCTACTACTATACAACTACTACTACTGCTGCTACTACTTTCTACTATTCCTCCTCCTCTTCCTCTTCCTCAGTTCTTTCTCCTCCTCCTCCGACTGCTGTTGCTGCTGTTTCTGCTCCTGCTGTGTAAGGGATATGGGATTTAAAGATCTTCCATGCCCCATTGGACGTGCTAACGTAGCAGGAAGGAGCGGAGCAAGAGAAAGCGAAAGCCAGAGAAAGCGAAAGCCAAGCTAGCGTTCTTGTGGTGGCTGGCTGTAGTGGCAACGGTGGCGTGGCGGCAGCAGCAGAGGCAGTGGCAGCGCGAAGCCCTTTTTGAGTTAGGACTGCTAAGGACTTTCTGCTAAGGACTCCTGCTGAGGGCTGCCAGGGGCCGGAGCTGCTGGGAGCGCGCTTCCAGGACATTGGGTGGTTGCTGTGCGTGGGGAGAGGAGGACCTTTGCCTGAGGTAGCCTGTTCTGTTTTAAAGGCTTGAAAATGTGGGTGCTTTCTACTTTATCTATCTGTGCCAATATCATAACTACTCTGATGGCTTTCACTTTCTTGTTTTGGGACTCAGTCTTTTGGTATCTTAATAAATTTTCTAGTTTATTTCCCCAAATGGCAAACCTGATGTATTTTGTGATGGATAATTATATCAGAATATTTGTCATCTCTATAGGCATTGTGAATATGGCATTGCTGATACATGCTGCTGCCACTACTATGTCTATATAACATGTACATAGTGTCTGCAATGTATCAGTCCCTGGGCTAAGAATTTTTCAAATATTTCTCATTTCTCATAAGTGTAACATTTGTCCCCATTTCACAGATGAGGAAACTAAGATAAAAAGTAAAGCACAGGGTCATACAGCTATTAACTCTCTGAAGACTGATTTATACTCAGGTCTTGCTGACTCCAGGCTGGGCACTCTATCCATGGTACCAACTAGCCACCCCTAATTAGCCCTTTTGCTCTGAGATTATTGTCCATTTACCCTGTATTTCTCTTCTTTATAGCAGGTGGTTTTTTTCTTGTTGTTTGTTTGTTAATGCTCTTTCCCTCATTAGAATGTAAGCTCTTATTTTTGTCTTTCTTTGCATCATCATTGCTTAGTATGGTACCTGGAGGCAAAAAATGGTGTAAGCAAATGAATATTTGCCCCTCCCCAACACACACACAGGGGAAAAAATACAAAATAGCATACTCATGATTTTTATTTATGTTGATTATGTAACATATTATGAAAACATAATAACAATATAATAATATCTGATATTTGGATAATGTTATAAGTTGAGAGGTGCTTTGCATGCATTCATTCATTTTCCTTTCTCAACCATCATTTGGGTTTGGTGCTATCATTGCTATTTGAGAGATGAAGGGGTTAAAAAATCAGTAAAGTTGAGATCAACCCTGGTTTACACAGTCAGTGTCTGAGACTGAATTGGAATCCAGATCTTCGTGACTTTAAATCCAGTATCCTATCCACAATGGTAAAATGGATACAGTATAGGACTTGGGGGCAAGACAACCTGTGTTCAGATTGTAACTCAGACACATTCTCTGGGTGATCCTGGGCAAATCCATCGATCCCTTTGCTCAGATAGTTAATAGCACCTACCTTCAGGGTTATTGTGAAGAATAAATGAGATGATGTAAAATATTTTGCAAATCTTAACATACAGTATAAATGCTAGGTATTATTGTTGGGGATTTTGTTGATATTAATAGTAGTTGTAGTATTATTATGTCATGTCTTATCCTAGTGCCTTGAATATTGTTATAGTTTAAAAAATTTGAACTAATTATGTGCTAATAAAGCATAGCATTGAAACTCAATATTTCATTAATGCCTAACACTCAACATCAGCTTATATTAGGTGTCGTTTCATTTTGTCACAGTTTTGCCATTCTTGTTACACTATAAAAGGACAGGGCCGATTATACTGGAACACACTGAAAATCAAGTGTCCATTTAAATTTGGCCTGAAGCAGGCAAGTTGAAAGATGCAGGAAGAATGTGTGGACTAGGGAAATTGTAGCAATTTCCTGCCTCCAGCACTGCTCCTGATATTTCTTCTTCTTTCATTTCTCCTACTAAATGTAAAACACCAGAAATCATGGGGAAAAATAACATCTTACATATGTATAGAGTTTGACAGCTTACAAAGCACGTTCACACACATCTCATCTTGATCTCAGGGAAAGAATAGCTGGATCATGGTTTCTGGCTTCTGGAACTCTTCTACTATATTAAATCTCTTATATTGCTTCTGCCCAAATCAGTGCAATGAAAAATGGAAGGAAAAAGACAGCAGGAGTCAGACAAAGGTCAAAAGCCTCACTGCTAGGGATAGACTGGAAAAAATTAAGAAAAATGGCTAACTACATTTTGATAGTGACCTCTTCAATAGATCAGCTATCAAGGACATTAGTCCTACTGACTGTCGCCTGTCTTCAAAGTGATGATCTTAGATTAGTGGTCTTCCTGCTATAGAGAGAATGCAAGGTTCTCCAAGGGCTCTCTAAGGGATACCTTAATGTGTGGCTATGTTTAATTTCAAAAACTTTATAACGGTCCAGGTTCTAAGAAATTGAAGCAATGCAGAGCACTCCCTTCATTTAAACAGAAAACTGAACAAAAGAAAGATAAAATTACAAATACAAAACACTACATTGCAAAATATCAAACTATATAGAGAACAGAAAAGAGAATGTTTCTATTTTTTATAGACCCTACCCTAAAAAACTTTAATCCATATATTTTCTAACCAAAAAGACCATATAGAATGTTTCTATCTTTTTTTTTTATAAACCCTACCCTAAACAACTCTAATCCTGGGGGCGGCTAGGTGGTGCGGTGAATAGAACACAGGCTCTGGAGTCAGGAGGACCTAAGTTCAAATCTGTCCTCAGATACTTAACATTTACTAGCCGTGTGACCTTGGGTAAGTCACTTAATCCCAATTGCCCTAACTTCTCCCCTCCAAAAAGAAAAAAAATAAATAAAAAATTTAAAAAATTCTAATCCATATATTTTCTAACCGAAAAGACCAGCAAAGTATTATAGCAATATTTCTCTTCTCAGGCATCAACAACAACAAAAAAGCCCATTCCAGTCAATCAAATAATATTGAAGATGTACCTTCCAGGCACTGTTTTAAGTATAAGACAAAAAGTCTTTGTCCTTGAGGACCTTATATTTTATTTAATTTAAATTCATTTTCAGATAACCAAAGTTTATGACTTAAAATGCAACAATTAATCTAACTATTGACAATGAAATTGTTTCACAGTATATCACATACTCCATAGCTTTAATAAACAGGATACACAGAATATAACATGTGTGGTTCAACACAGTTCTGACCCAACAGAGCTCCCAGCCTTTAACATACCTCATTATTCAGCAAAACTGAACTTAAAACACAGAATGACAAACCCATAGAATGTAGAAGTTGGAAGAGACTCCAATGGTCATCTAGTCTAACAAATACTAAAAAGTATATTAAGGCAAGGCATGCTTTAATATATATATATATATATATATATATATATATATATATATATATATA
>NW_027187341.1:3020031-3025845 GCF_028583685.1 Petaurus breviceps papuanus | reverse complement strand
ATATATATATATATATATATATATATATATATATATATATATATATAATATGTTCTCATCCAGCCTCTACTTCAAGAACTCCAAGGAGAGGTATGCTACCACCATCATGGACAGCTCATTCCTCTTTATAGAATTGGAAAATTTTGGAGAATTCTAATTGCTAGAGAATTGTTTACCAACATCAAGCCTAAATTGACCTGTTGTAACTTTGACTCATTTCTCCTGGATTTGCCTTCTAGGGCCAAGCAAATAAATTTAATACTTCTCTCAACTAAAAATGCTTCAAATAACTGAAGACAGCTGACAAGTTTCTCCCCTGTCCCCAAAGTCTCCTCTTTTCCAAGCTAAATATCCTAAGTCCCACTATCCATGCCTTACGTGACAAATTTAAGGTCCTTCACCATTCTGGTGATCCTTCTTTAAGTCTCTCCAAATCAATGTCTTTATTTAGCTGTAGAGCCTGAAGCAGAACACAATAATTCAGATTTGTTTTGAACAGAACAGAATGTAGGAAAGACAAAATTATAAAAGTCCTTTTTTTTTTTGGTAGGGGCAGAGATCAGGGCTATCATATCATACTACTGATTCATACCTGAGCTTACAGTCCACCAAAATACCCCCATTTCTTTTTCAAAATTCTTTTTAATAATGACACTCCCATCCTGTATTTAAGAAATTGGTTTTTGAATTTATTTATGACTCTGTACACCTATTGAATTTGCTTTTAATCAACCTATCCTCTAGAAATTTAGTGTGTATATCATTTATTGACTTTATCCAAGTCATTGGTATTCAACAACATAGAGTCAAGTACAGATTACTGAAATATTCCACTGTTTACATATTACTACCAAGTCATTAACGAATACTTGCTAATTCTATCAGTTTAACCATCTCTGTTTAGTCCATATCATTCAATCTTCTCCATGAAAAATAGAATTAGATTGGAAGACATTTTTCAATTCCATTTCTGTTCTCTTTTTCAGAAAATCTATTATTTTGGAGGGCATCTTCCTCTTTTATTCCTAGTTATCTTTTTTTTTTGGTTCCCTTTTTTTCCTCTTAGGGGTAGATAGGTGGTACAGTGGATAAAGTGATGGATCTGGAGTCAGGAAGATTCATCTTTCTGAGTTCAAATTTGGCCTCAGGTATTTATTAGCTGTGTGACCCTGGGCAAATCACTTACCCCTGTTTACCTCAGTTTCCTCATCTGTAAAATGAGCTTGCCAAAGAAAGGGCAAACCACTCTGATATCTTTGACAAGAAAAATCCAAATGGAGTCATAAAGAGTCGACACAAGGGAAAAAGAACTCAACAACAATTTTTCTTTAAAATCTCAAATTTTCATTTTTATTTCTGTTATTGTTCATTCCTTTAAAATTGTTTATGGTCTTTTTATCACCTATAGTTCTCAATATCTTCTGTCCTCTCATCCTCATGAAACAATCTTCAATAACAGAATTTTTACACATCTTTGCAAAGAAAGAGAGATTCATTCTCATGTCCCTTCTTTTTGGTCAAGATAGTTAATTAAAAATCTTCCATTTTTTCTTTTGTGTTGTTTAAAAATATAATCTTATTTTCAGTCATTCCTTTGGAAAGTTCCTTCAATTAGTTTTGCTTTAATTACTTTAAAAATAACCAGTTTCCTTGAGCCATTCTAAGCATTCTTAACATTGTTCCTTTATCTTTCTTAGGATCTCATAGACATTGTTGTAGTGTTTTCCCAGTCATCTGTGTTTTAAATATTATCCTTTCTGCCATAAGTATTTATTTATTATGTACTTGCAACTTTGGGATTGTTCAGTAATTTTTCTCTCTGATCACTCTCTCTACTGTTGTGTGTGTGTGTGTGTTTGTGGGAAAACTGTATCATTTTTATCCTTTCTTTAATGTTGCTATCAAAATAGCACCTATCTTGCTGTTTGGTAATGTTAGAAAGGAGATAGATAAATATAATCAGCAAACTTTCCCACGGTGCTTTTCACTTATAATCAATCAATAAATTAACATTAATTAATCCCTTAGCATAATAACTCATGTGAGTCATGGTCTATTAGGAAATTTTTATGCTAACAAATTTAATTTAGTCTTGAATATTCATCATGATCTCTGTGACCTTTGATCTCACCCAGGGATACACATGGTACCATCAGAATTTGAACTGTGTTTTTTTAAAGCTCTTTAGTTACTTTACAAGAATACAAGATAACAAAATAGTGAATAAAGGATATTTTATTTAACCCCCTAAAATCTCAAGGGACTGGCACCTGAAAGGCTTAGTCAAAACAGTTTCCCTTCCATCATTATTCCTTTCTCCAAGGACATAAACCTTTTTTCTATATATAATTATTCAGGTAGGGTCCTGCTATAATAGTGAAAATAAATTACTTTGTGGTCTTTAATTAATAAACTTCATTTATCTGGAAAATGAACATAAGTGGAATAGAATATAAGCTTCTTGAGGGCAGAGACTATTTTGTTTTGTCTTCACTCCCAGAATCAACACAGTGCCTAGCACAAAACAGATACTTCATAAGTGCTTGATGATTGAATTTTTTTTAATGAAGCCTACTAAGTAATGCATAACTTCAACACTATTTAGGTCCTTCCTGGAAGGTGAGGTCATTTCTGAAAAAGGAAGTACTTCTGGTTTTGATGATGATAGTAGCTCACATATTTCTAGGGCCTTGCAGCTTGCAAAGTACTCCCCATACATTATCTCATTGGATCTTCATTTACTGCATGATCTTTTTAATGAAGGTACTATTATTCCTATTTTATAAATAATAAAACTGATGAGGAATCACACTAGTTAGCTTCCAAACATCCCTCTCATCTTTTCAATTTTAAATATTAATTAAAAATATATATGGACACTATACTATGTTCTATTTTGGGGGAGATGCAAGATAAATAAAATAAGGCAATTGCCTTCAAGGAGCTTCAGTTCAGTAGGGATGAAAGTTAGACATAGAAATAAATATGGAATAAATTAGACAACTAGAAGTACACGAGAGGTACATGATACAGAATTTAAATTTCAACTCATATCAGATCTCTAGGGTTTTTTCTATATGTTGATCATTTTGATTCTTTCTTAGAATGATGCCATTTAATGACACCAAATCCCAAGTGAAACAAAAGTCCCTTTATAGTAACACTTTTAGTAATATGAGAATATAAAATAAACTATTTATTTTTAAGCAATCAGGGTTAAATAACTTGCTCAAGGTTACATGGCCAGTTATTTCTGGGTGTGGTGGTAAGTATTCGAGCCTGGATTTGATCCCCAGGTCATCCTGACACTGGAGCTGGTGATCTTACGTGCTGAGCCACCTGGCCGCCCCAAAACAAACAATTTATTTAAAATATAGACTTGAACTAAACACCCTGATCTGTTGTTCCTTAGCTGCAGAGTGACTCTGGCCTCACCCTGAGAGAATGCATTCCCGAGCAAAACCTGAAAGACACAGATTTTAATTGCTCCTTCAAGATTATGCCAATGTACATATCTCATTCCTGGAAACATAAGAGGGTTTTCAACAACCATTATAGTGTTTGGGGTAGTTTTTTTTTTTAAGTGACTCATTATGCCATTACTACTGTACATTGCATCAACAAACATCTCCAGAATTAAATCTAGCATGACTTGAAGAATTGAAACAATTTGTCAGTTACTCTTAATTAAATCAATATCATTTTTTTTCTGGAAGTACATCCTTGCCAATCAACTGTCTTTGGCTGGCTGGCCTAATGTTCCTGAGCACCTGATTGCTGACATCTCAAAAAATATGAGTCATGAGTGGAAAGCCAGAATATTTTGAAACATACTTGGGATACTGCTATTGCAAAAACTGTGTATCTAATAGTAGTAAAGAGAAATACAATCTATTTTTCTTCATTTCTGTCCCTCATAACTTATAAGGTAACCATTTATTATGTTGTAATCATCTCTATAGTTTACTTGCATTTCATTGACAGTTACCAAAAAGTGAAACTGGTAAGTCATTCCATTTCCATAATGCATTGGTGTAATTATGTTTTTCAAAATATTCCACAGCTCCCCATTGTCTACTGAATAAAATGAAAACTAACTTTTCCATTCAAGACCATCCATAGTCTGACTTCAGTGCAATTTTCCAGCATTCTTAGGAAGGAAGGACGGAAGGAAGGAAGGAAAGACTGAAGGAATAAATAAAAAAAATGCTTACTATGTGCCAACCATTGTGTTTAGCAATAGGGATACTGATATAAAAAAGATGACCTCTCTGCCCTCAAGGAGAAAGTATTCTAATAAAGATAATCAAGAACTTACAAGAGAATGTGAGACCAGAGATGATGGGTGGAGTCATGGGGAAAACACAAAGTATTTCCTTTTTGGAAACAATGACAGTGTTGAGTTTATTATTTTTCTCAGAATAAGGGAGTAGGGGAAGAAGAGACTACATAGCTGTCACATAAAAAGAAGATGGTATGGTTGGGTGAGTTGGCTAGCTAGATACGATGAGCTCTCACCAATCAGCAGAGCAAGCATTAGAGGTCTATTTGGGAGGGAAAATGGCAGCACAAGCATGAAAGAAAGATATTTTGTGTTCTATACTCCCACCTAATTTTGTTAATCATCATCTCCAGTCTCATCCTTCCCTTTGTCACCTCTGTGTTACAATCATGGTCAGAGTCAATTAACGTTTATTAACATCACTATCTATATACCAGACCCTTTGAAAGCATGGGGGATATAAAGAAGAGGCGTAAGACAGTCCTTGCCCTCAGGTAGTTGATAGGTAGGCAGGTAGGTAGGTAGACAGACAGACAGACACAGAGAGAGAGAGAGAGACAGATAAATATATAAATAGATAGACAGACAGACAGATAGATACAAATATAGATATAGATATGGGAAAAAGCACCACATAAAAAGAAGCTAGAAAGGGGGGTATGAATGGGGAATGAAGGAAATTACCCAGTGTAGGGGCATAAAGAAGACCTAAAACTATGGTGGCAAATGATAAGGTGACTGCCTTGGATGGTCTTTCTTTTTGCTTTTTGGAGGGCAATTGGGGTTAAGGGACTTGCCCAAAGTCACACAGCTAGTGTGTCAAATGTCTGAGGCCAGATGTGTTGGATTGTCTTTTTAAATGGTGGAGGATCTGGGAGGAACTCTACTCTCCAATCAGAAGGAGGGAGGAGACCCAAGAACAAGGGAACCCGAAGAAGTGTGTTTCAGTATTGACTTTATCTTGCAGAATGATGTGTTCTAAGAGATCTAGAAGTCTAGGAGGGAAGCCAGATGTCTTGGTAAATACTATCTTTTCCCCCTCCCCCTCCAGAATAGATCTCACCACTGCTGCCCTATGTTCACAGCCCAGCTCAAGAGCTATTTCTTTTTCCACTGAGTCTTCTGTGATACTACTAGAAATAAGTGACTTTGGGGGGGGCAGCTAGGTCATGCAGTGAATAGAGCACCAGCCCAGGAGTCAGGACGACCTGACTGAGTTCAAATGCAGCCTTAGACACAACACAAAAACTAGCAGTGTAGCCTTGGGCAAGTGTGATAGTTATGGCAATTAAAGATTCCCCTGTATTGGCTTGGTTTTCAAATTGATTGTGTTAAAACCCAGAGCTTGTTAATCCCACCTGTGGGATGGACTTGTTGATGTGAAAAGAAAGTCCTGAAGTGGGAGGAGCTGGTGACTTAGATTTGGAGAGACCAGAGAGAGGCAGAAGATCTTTTTGGAAGCAGCACCTCATGGAGAGAGACTAGGAGAATTGCTGGTGGCCGCTTTGAATTGCCCTGGACTTTTGAGACCT
>NW_027187341.1:2971512-3020021 GCF_028583685.1 Petaurus breviceps papuanus | reverse complement strand
TGTCCACTGGTGAGGGACAGTGCTGTTGTTGCAGGGGTCTGGAGACTGTCCTTCAGACAGAATGAATACTGTCCACTGGTGAAGGACAGTGCTGTTGTTGCAGGGGTCTGGGAACCTTTCTGTTGGTTCGGGAGCCCTGAAGAAGGATTTTCTGGTTGTATGTTTACAGAAATCCTGGGAGAGGGTTTTGCTGATGTGTTCAGGGGTTCTAGGACTGTTCTACAGACAGAGGATGAATTAATGAAGGGACTGGCAATGTATCTTATGGCCTTGCTAAGCCTTGTCTCCCCAGGAACTAAGATTGCTGAGAACTTGCCTCATGTCAAGATGAAGAAAAGACCTCCATTTGGGTATTAAGTGCTGTGTTTAAACTTGGTGTAACTCTGGGGTAGATTCAATTGTGATCCAGGGGTGGGGAACTTTTGACCTTATGTTTGGAAACTAATCTCCATTTGAGAAGAGGGGCTTTGTGGTGGACTTAATTAGGTATAGCCTAGGGGTGGAGAAGTGTTTAGAACAGAGATTTTGTAATTGATTGAATGATTGGAAGGTCCTGGGGTGGGGTAGTCCTTGGAGATTATTTAATCACATTTAGTAAATGCTGTATTTGGAATGATGTCATGTTTTGATCTTCTCTGTTCTTGGTTTGTCACTGAATAAAATGGAGAGCACCTATGCTGGTATTTTGAACCTGGGAAGTTGCCTTTCTTTTGGCATTATATTACACCTACCCATTTTACAGATGAAGTAACTGAGAACTAGAAAGCTTAAATTATTTTCCTAGGGTCATATAGCTATTAAATATTTGAGGCAGAATTTAAATTTATTTGAGGCAGGTCTCCCTAACTCCAAGTCCAGAGCTCTATCCATTATACCATTATTTATAATTAGATAATAATTTATAATTATAGTTTTTCAAAATCTACCTGAATTGAAAAGTTTGATACAGATTTTGTATCAAGTAACTTCTCTGAAATAATTTGCAAGTAAGGTAGTTTTGAATTGAATTTATTTGGGGGATTTTTTTCCTTATAATTCACTTTTAAAATACTTTTGTGGTTATTAATAGTCTTTTATGTAGTTCTGGCCTTAATTTCAATGAGCTCCAATTTTATAAGAACTTTTAGTTTCATGACATATTCAAAACAACCAGAATTGGATCACTTCAGTCCCTAGAACTCTAGGTTTTCCATTCCCCAGTGAGAAGCTGGGAGAAATATAAATTAAAATTAGTTTCAGTGCATTGAATTAATTATTCCATTTATTGCTTATTATCTTGCTTTGTGGTTTTACGTGCCTCTGAACTGTAGATGGGATTAGAAAGGAAAAAGAGAGATTCAACTAATTAAACTTGGACAGTCATTTTTTTTAAAGCTGGAAAGTCTTTAAATAAAGAGAAATTTAAAAATTTGACTCAGCTTAAAAATATGGTTAAGAAAGAATGTCAATATAAAGTATATATTTAGTTTATATTTACATTTTGTGATTCTCTCAGCAAAAAATATGTTGAATGTGTTGGCAACAAGTCTCAAGTCCCCAAGAACTTAAGAAATTAAAAATGGAAGTTTTAAATTAAGAGTAAGTTCTAACTGCATTTACTACATTATTTGAGAATACTTTTCATTTTGTTTTCTTTGTTTTCTATTTATGTCCTTCATTCTTTTCTTAAAAAAAAAAGAATTAATAACTACTCTTTTTCCCATGTCCACTTATGTATCTGTCTAAAAAGCATATACATATGGGTTGCTATTTTTTCAAGGAAAGAAAGACCCTTTCCCCATTCCTTATCCAGCCCTCACCCCCACTCCCCCAAAAGGAAAATCTCTAAATCAGTTGTAAGATTTAAATGGAGTTCCCTCAGCAACATAAAGGCCAGAATAACTTCCTTTGCTTAGGAATGAGTTTCCCTTTCTAAGAAAATTAGTCAATATCCTGCAGCAGGTTCTGCCTTGAGCCTTTGACATTCAGATAATAGCCCAAACTTCCTCTTTGTTTTGACTTTGGAGACATGCACTGACAAACTGACGCTATCAGGTTCTCTCTAGTTCAATTTTCTCCCAGAGCGATGGTGGAGTGATGCAAAATTGAATGACACTGTTTGTTTTTCTTAAATGCTTGTACAAATAATGTATAAATAAAAACCTCAGAATATAGTTCTCCAACTCTCACACTGTGGAATCAGTGCTGGTGGAACTGATGTCCTATTTAATTTCTCTAGTTCGATTCTTTCAGAATCGTTCTCAACATGTCTGACATTGCTCGTCTGGATCTAAACACACGATATCGAGATTAGATTTCCAGTACCCAGGAATAAGACTAATAGGTATATATATGCCTTAATATTCGGCTACAACCACAGCTAGAACTGAGCATACTACAACTTCCTATCAAATGGTCCCGGGGATATTAAGCTACAAAACTTCTTCTGACAACAAAGGTGCTATTAAGGGCTATTGCACCAATAATGGGTGTGTGGGAACTCCCTGAATAGTCATAGATGGGACACTCTGCAGTACCTTCAGAAGAGGAATTGTGGTCCATTGTGCCAGAAATGTTTACATTAAGGCCTCTTATTAGTATACATTGGCATAATAGTTGTGAGGTACTGGAACTAGTTAGCAAAGGGTAGATTCTCATTTCCTGGCTACTTTAAAAAAAATAATACTGTTCAAATTTATTCTGATGCATTCTTCTTAGAGCGAGGGACATAATATTGAAACCCTATATTTAACTTTTTTTGGCCTCATGACAAAATGTCAAAGTTACTACTCAAATTCAAAAATCTAGTATTTTCATAGACTTTTTGAATATTATGTATTGGATTTTAGTCACACAAAAAGAGTTCTCTGACATCTTTAGACACTAGCAGCATGAAAGACAGCATGGACACTAATAACACTTAAGAGGGTGTTGTTGTTGAGTCATATTTTCATCTGTGTTCCAATCTTCATTACCCCCTTAGATGTTTTCTTGGCAAAGATACTGGAGTGCTGTGCCATTTTCTTTTCCAGATGAGGAAACTGAGGCACGCAGGGCTAAGTGACTTGCCCAGGGTCACACAACTACTACAAGTCTGAGATCAGATTTGAACTCAGGAATTCCTGACCCCAGGACAAGTTACTTATTCACTGTGCCACCTAGTTGCCTTAGAGTAAGAGGGTCTGGGTTCAAATCTTAGCTCCTCAACTTAGTACTTGTATAGTCTCTGTGAACCTTGGTTTCTTCAACCTTAAAATGAGGTGATTAGATTTCATGCTCTTTGAGACAGATCTTTCCAGCTCTTAAGTCATTGAATCCCATGACCACTTTAACTAAAGCATTTGTGCAAAAAGGCATTGTATGGCACAGGTGAAGGTAGGCTAGGGAATGATATAAAAAGATAGTCTTTTCTGTTCATATGTTAATATACCATTCAAAAATTCTTGTGCCCCAGAAGAAGCTATATCATATGTTGATTCTATTAGCAATGGTGCTTTTCCCCAAATATATGCCCCACTACCTTGAAAAAGTACCTTAAGTTCCCATAATTATAATCAAATACTTAGAGTAGCAAGATACCTTAGAGGTTATGCAGTTTAATCTTTATTTTGTAAATAAGGAAACCAAAGTCTATCATATTCAAGTAATGTGCCCAAGGTCACACAGGTAGTACAAGACTAACCAGGGATATGATTACTTCGAATCCAAAGTCAGTGTTCTTTGTAAAACCACTGCAACATTGAGAGCAATTATTTTAGGTTAAGCTATTTTATTCAGTAGACTTCCTGTTAAAATGCATATAGTTCACCTGAGAGTGGTAATTCATTAACAATTTAGTACCCCTCTAGCCCCTTAGGGCAGGTTGTTTATCAGATTAGGTAGCTTTCAATTAGAAGAGAACATATCATTTTGGGATTCAGAGGCAAGGCAAGTAAATTTCAAATAGAGAAGGGAGAGATATGGAGGGAGGAATGGGAAAATGGGACATTATGCAAGGAACACAGACTTGAGGGCCTGAACAGTAGGTGCTTGTGTACTTCATCATTTTTAAAATAAAGGGACTATATTTAATTTAAGAAGCATTTATTACATGTGTACTATGTTCTGGGTAGGCACTGTGATAACCACTGAGGATATTCTACAAATCACAAATGCATTTGATCTTATGTATTTGAAAATTCCTTCCAGTGATGCAGCATGCAACGCATCCATGCCAGTGTAATTCCTGTTTGTATCCTCCCAGAATTCATCCCAAGTAATTCACAGATTGTTCTAGAAGCCTTCTTTGATTTCACTCATCATCACTAGGAACAATGGAGCACTCTGGCTGTCTGCTTATTATCACTTGGGTTCGACACATGACAAATCATCTTTTCTTGCTCTCATATACTTTCTTTCGGACATGTGATATCTTTCATTCATTTATAGATGACTCCCATAAAAATATTTTTATTTTTTATTATTTATTTATTTTTTTAAGCAATCAGGGTTAAGTAACTTGCTCAAGGTTACATGGCCAGTTATTTCTGGGTGGGTGCTAAGTGTCTGAGCCCAGATTCTATCCCCAGGTCATCTTGACACTGGAGCCGGTGCTCTTACTCGCTGAGCCACCTGGCAGCCCCCTAAAAATAGTTTTAATAGATGAGTAAGTAAGCTTATAGTTCGGTAGTAATTGATATTCTCTTGGTCTCCTTTATTTTTCAGGATCAGTAAGTTACAAGATTTTTTTCCTCACATATTTGCTTTCTTCCCTTCCTTTGGGTATATTGTTTATCACTTTCTCAATGCCCTCCAATATTGGTCCCATCTAGCTACTTTTCTCATCTCTGTTCTTTTTAATGACATTCTTATTGGAGACACAAAGACAAAAACAAAAGTTATTTATGATTTCTCTTCTTCCTGCTTGGTGGCGTTTCAGTGAGAAAAGAAATATAATATCAAAAGTAGAGAGGCCTTGGGGCCTCCCCATACAAGGTCAACATGGTTTTATAGCCCATGAATATGGTCTGTATATCTTTACCTCAACATTTATTCTTTCATTTTTGGTAAAGGAGATAGTGACTACAATTTCATGAGTTTCAAAAGGTTAGGAAAGTCAACCACCTGAAAGTGCAAGTTTAGAGTCTGCCAACATTTGCCATTAGCAATACAGTTTTGAGACACCTGGGAGTAAC
Source organism: Petaurus breviceps papuanus (assembly GCF_028583685.1). Classification (NCBI taxonomy): domain Eukaryota; kingdom Metazoa; phylum Chordata; class Mammalia; order Diprotodontia; family Petauridae; genus Petaurus; species Petaurus breviceps. The sequence goes on along the minus strand of NW_027187341.1, from coordinate 3,014,868 downwards.
CTTCAGGATTCTGTCCTATTGACAGGCTCTATGGTAAGCAGAAACTACATTTAGTCAAAGATCATTTTCCCTAAGATCAAACATAGTATAGGGGAGATTGTACCCCTCAAGTACCAGAGGAGGAATGTGCACTACTGTTCCCACTAAAATTTCAAAGTTAATATCCTTTTAAAAATTGAAAACAAAAAAATTAAAAAACAAAAAGATGATAAAGATACCTTCTAGGTCTTAGTCCTATGAAACATATGAAATAAAATTGGGTGGCTGAAAAAGAAATCAAATAAGAGAAGCCAGAGAGGTATTGGAAATACATTTCTTTTTTTAAATTTCTGTTATTTTGAATTTTTGGCATAAAATAAACATTTGCATAATATAATACAGTAAAAAATAATTGCACATATATAAACATATTGTGTGTGTGAAAAATTATTCTATTCATATTTCTATTTATCAGTTCTTTCTCTGGAAGATCCCTAAAACATCATTTTTTCTTAATTTATCCTTTATAGTTAATTTGAGAATTTGTAATAGTCAAAATAATATTCACTTAAAGTCATTCTTAAAACAATACTGCTGTTACTGTACAGTGTTCTCTTGGTTTTGTCCATTTCATTCTTTATTATTTTTTGCAAGTCTTTCCATGTTTTTCTAAGATCATTGAGCTCATCATTTCTTATAGCACAGTAGTATTCCATCACAACAATATACCACAACTTATTCAGTCATTCCCCAAATGATGGGCATCCCTGCAATTTCCAGTTCTTTTCCACCACAAAGAGAGCTGCTATAAACATTTTAGAATATAAAGGGTGTTTTTTTTCCTTTTTCCCTATTCATCTTTGGAAACATACCCAGTAATGGTATTACTGGATCAAAGGGTAGAGGTAGTTAAGTAACTCTTTAGGCATAATTCCAGATTGCTCTCAAAAATAGTTGAATCAGTTCACAATTTCACCAACAACGAATTAGTGTCCCAATTTTTCCATATCCTCCCCAACATTTGTTGCTTTCCCCTTCAATTATATAGATGGATATAGATATAGATTTTGATTGATACTTATATATTTCTACTTCAAAATTTTGCCTCGGGTTAGCAATAGCTCCATGTGAGAATTGAGAAGTATGAGGGATAGAAAGGGGACATCATGCAAAGTAGTCTTAATGTTATTCACAAAACTTTCATTTTTAATTTATCACTTAAATCTTCCAGTGGACAGCTTGAGTTGTAGTTGGAATTATCTATATTTTGTAAATGAATTTGAAATATGTCCTTAAAGGATAAGGATAAGGAGGTTAAGGAACTACAAATAGTTATCCTGGGGAAAAAATCAACTTGGGGTGGGAAATGAGGAGCAACAGTGTATGAAATAATTTTTATTCTTTTCATTAGAAGCATTGTCATGTGGAAGAGCCCCGAAATCAGTACAAACTTCATAGATATCAATTTGAGCTGAGTGTAAAAACTATCTTTCTAAAAATTAGAGCAGGGCCAAACTACAAGACCAATAACAACAACAATATTTATAAAGGACCTACTGTATGCCAGTCACTCTACTAAGAATTTTATAAATTTTATCTCATCTGATTCTCTCAACCACCCTGGCACTTAGGTGCTATTATTATCCTCATATGAGAGAGGAAGATTTTGGCAAATAGAGGTTAAATGACTTGTCTAAGTTCACACAGCTAGTAAATGTCTGAGGTCAGATTTAAACTCAGACCTTTCTGAATCAAGTGCAAATCTGGCCTGAGATACTTACTTAGGTGTGTGACCTTAGGGAGCCTGGGATCGGCTGCCTCAGTAAGTAAGTGATTCTCTCACAATGGAGATCTTCCACTGTAGACATGGTAATCACTTCCCTGAGATTTCTTAATTGGAATTTATTTTTTTCAGATTTTTCAAACTCCATGGACTATGAATGCCCTCATATTTCTGATATTCTGTCACTTTGTGAACATGTAACATTTTCATATCTATAATATATCTGAATTTTTCCAAAATTGTCCCAGAAATCTGCTGCCAAAACTATTAAACATATCCCCAAAGTGTACCAGAATCACAATGAAACAGAAACTCAGAGGTAATATTATGAATATACTTAACAAAGCATCTCTTCCACAATAATATTTGCCACTTCTGGTTTCTTGTCACTTCATCAGTATCCTTCCTAAACCCAACATCCTTAACTGCATACAACATTCCAGATAAGGTCTTGTCAGGACATAACAAGGTGACAAAATTGGACTTCTCTCATTCTAGATGCTATTCTTCCTTTAATGCTGCCAAGAATACCATTAATTATAATAGTTTACTATATATTATATAATACTGTATTATATATTATATACTATACGATACTACTATGTACTATATAATAGCTTACTATTTACTATATAAAATATACTATATAATAAGTTTACTTATTTTGAGTTTCTAGTTTACTAAAACCCCAAGAATTTCTTAAGTCAAATTTAACTAATCACATTTTCTTGATCACAAGATTGTGGGGCTGATTCTTGTACCTATATGGTACTTTCAATTTATTCCTATTCAATTAGATTCAAGTGTTGATTTCAACTTGTCACAATTGTTGAGAATTAGTACTGTCATTCAGCACATGGCCTCTCACAGATTCATATCATCTGAAATTTTGACCAGGATGTCAGTGTGGAACTCTTTTGGAAGGATGAAGGAAGAGCGCTGTCTGGCCCCTGCTCCTGGGGTGAGAATCAGTGGAGGCATGGCTGCAGATGCTGCCTCATGGCTGCTTCCAGAGCTCCTGGCCTGCAGTTATTGTAGAGGGACCAAGTGACCATTCAGAGGGTAATTGAGCTTGCTTTGACCTGGTCTTGAATTCTGCTTGAATCTGGGTCGCAGTCTTGGGTGGTGGTCCTGCGGTATGTGGCCAGTGTGCCAGAGCTTGTGGGGCTGCAGGAAGGGCACCCAACTAATAGCTCTGGCAACTGCAAAAATCCCAGCAATTTGGGACATAGCTCTCTCCATTCTGTAAGCAGAGTTCTACCATGGCAAGGAGCTCAAATGTCAAGTAATTGTCTGGCAATATGAGCAAGCAGACCATACAAACCTTTTTTTTAGGGACAAAAAGGATCAAAGCATGGAATGGGAGAGAGACAACAAAGACAGAACTCCTGCATCAAAAGCTTCCAAGAAAAATATGAACTGGTCCAAGACCATGGAAGAGCTCAAGAAGGATTTTGAAAATCAAGTAAGAGAAGTGGAGGAAAAATTAGAAAGAGAAATGAGAATGATGCAAGAATATCATGAAAAGTGAGTCAACAGCCTGCTAAAGGAGACCCCCAAAATACTGAAGAAAATAACATCTTAAAAAGTAAACTAACTTGTGGTGTCTAGGTGGCACAGTGAGTAAAACGCCAGTCCTGGATTCAGGAGGATGTGAGTTCGGTTCCAGCCTCAGACACTTAACACCCACACACAAAAAAAATAGCCATGGGCAAGTTACTTAACCCCAATTGCCCTCCAAAAAGGCAAAAAAAAGCAGACTAACTCAAATGGCAAAAGAAGCCCCAAAAGCCAGTGAGGATAAGAATGACTTAAAAAGTTAAATTGGCCAGATGGGAAAGGAATTTCAAAAACTTACTGAAGAGAATAATTCCTTCAAAATTATATTGGAGCAATTGAAAGCTAATGACTTTATGAGAGATCAAGATGCCATAAAATAGATCCAAAAAAGTGAAAAAATAGACAGCAACATGAAATATTTCATTAGAAAAACCAACAAGGAGCTAGAAAGAAACAATTCAAAGAACCATGGTCAGTAGTACATAGGATAAAGCTTTCACTTTAAAGGGTCAGAGAACTTGGAATAGGATATTGTGAAAGGAAAAGGAGCTTGGATCACAATCAAGAATCACCTACCCAGTGAAAATGATTATAATCCTTTCGGGGTGGGGGAGGAAAGGATAGATATTTGAAGAAGTAGAGGAGTTTAATACATTCCCAATGATAAGACCAGAGCTGAAGAGAAAATTTGATTTTCAAATATAAGACTCAAGAGAAGCATAAAAAGGTAAACTGCAAAGAGAAAATATAAAGGATTCAATAAAGTTAAGCTGTTTACCTTCATATATAAAAAGATTATACTTGTAACTCTTAAGAACTTTATCACTATTCAGGTGGTTAAAAGGGGTATACATAGAGTACATAGGTGTAAGTAGACTTTGGTGGCATGATATACCCCCCCCCAAAAATTAAGGGGTGAGAAAATGGATTGCAATGAGAGAAGAGAGGAGAGGTAGAATGGAGTAAATTATCTCATGTGAAAAGACACAGAAGGCTTATTACAGTGGAGGGAAAGATGGGAGTGGTGGAATTTGCTTGGACCTTACTCTTGTCAGAATTGACTCAAAGAGGTAATAACATATACACTCAGTTGGGTATAGAAATTTATCTTACCTGATAGGAAATTAAAAGGGGAGAGGGACAGGAGACAAGGGCAAGCTAACAGAAGAGAGGGCAGATTGGAGGAAGTGGTGGTCAGAAGCAAAAAAAACTGGTGAGGAGGGACAAGATGAAAGGAGAGAGAGAAGGGTTAACAGGAGGAAAATAGGATGGAGGGAAATACACACCAATCATAACTATAAATGTGAATGGGAGGAACTCATGCATAAAACAGAAGGGAATAGCAGAGTGGATTGAAAACTAGAATCCTATAAAAATTATGCTTGCAAGAAACACATGCAGAGAGATATACACAGAATAATGGTAAAATGTTAGAGGAAAATCTATTATGTTTCAATTGAAGTGAAAAATAAAAAGAGGTAGTAATCACAATGTCAGGCAAAAGTTAAAATAGATCTCATTAAAAGACATAAGGAAGGAAACTATATCTTGCTAAAAGGTACCATAGACAATGAAGTAGTATGAATACTATACACTAAAAGGTATAGCATTTGAATTTTTAAAGAAGTTAAATGAGTTACAGGAGAAAAGCTAAATGAATTACAGGAGGTGGAGACCTCAACTTTTTCCTCCCAGAATTAGACAAATCTAACCACAAAAATAAATAAGAAAGAAGTTAAATAGGTGAAGAGAATTTTAGAAAGCTAGATATGATAGACCTCTGGAGAAAAATGAATGAGGATAGAAAGGGATACACCTTTTCTCTGTGGTACATGGCACCTGAACAAAAATTAGTCTTATATTAGGTCACAAAAATCTCATAAGCTATGCAGGAAGGCAGAAATATGAAAATTAAAAATTATTTGGAAACTAAATAATCTAATACTGAAGAATGAATGGGTCAAAGAACAAATAAAAGAACATAATAAATATTTTCACCAAAGAGAATGACAGCAATGAGACAACATACCAAAACTTATGTGATGTACTCAAAGCAGTACTTAGTATCACGAAATGTTTATATCAATAAAATAGAGAAAAAGAAGATCGATGAACTGGGCATAAAACTAAAAAATCTAGAAAAATATCAAAGTAAAATCCCCCATTAAACATCAAATTGAAACCCTAAAAACCAAAGGAGAGATTAATAATATTGAATGTAAGAATATCAGTGAACTAATAAATAAAACCTAGGAGTATTTTTTTATGAAAAAAAAAACATACATAAACTTTTAGCTAATTTGATTTAAAAAAAGAAGAAAACCAAATTACCAGTATCAGAAATGAAAAGGGTAATTTGACCACCAATGAAGAAGAAATTAAAGCTATTTTTAAGAGCTACTTTGCCTAATTATATACTAATAAAACTGACAATTTAAGTGAAATGGATGGATATTTACAAAAATATAAATTACTCAAATAAACAGAAAAGGAAATAGAGTACTTAAATAGCATCTTAGGGACAGAGCCAAGATGGTAGGGAGAAGCCAGGAATTTCCCTGAGCTCCCCCCAGTTTCACTCAGTAAAAAAAATTAAATCAAGCTTCTAAACAGATACTGCAGCAAAAGAACCCACAAAAAATTGAGCAAAGTAATTTTCCAGTCTAAGATAACTTAGAAAGATTTTAGGAAAGATCTGTCTCACTTGGGTAAAAGGGAGCTCACCCTAACACAAACAATGTCTGGGCAAGCCAGTAGGAGGCTATAATCAATACCACAGATCAGCAACTGATGCCCTTTGGTCCTGGCTCAGCAGACCAGTAGCACAGCCAGACTCCTATGAGGTCTCTTGCACTAGTGCAAATGACAACCCTGTAAACCAGACAACAACAGGTTTGACTAGGCCAAGTCACTCTAATGTAGTGAGTAAGTCACCAGCATGTGAGGTCCTTGTACACAAAGCCAGTTGCAAGGCCCTTGACCCATAGTAATTAATTCCAAATATTACTAAAAATAAGGTAATAATCTTACAAATTTATTTTATGATAAAATAAATTTAATTTATACATGCCTAAACCAGGAAGAGCCAAAACAGAGAAAGAAAATTGTAGACCAATTTCACTAACAAATATTGATGCAAAATTTTTAAATAAAATAATATCAAAGAGATTATAGCAATTTATCCCCAGACAAATACAAGTGAGTTTTATACCAGGGATGCAGGGCTGGTTCAACATTATGAAAACAATAAGCATAATTGATCATATCAATAACAAATCTAACAGAAATAATATGATTATCTCAATAAATAAAGAAAAAGCTGTTGACAAAATACAGTACCCATTCCTACTAAAAACACTAGTGGGTATAGGGATAACCTTAAAATGATAAGTAGCCTCTATCGAAAATCATCAGCAATCATTATCTGTAATTGGGATAGGCTAGAAGCTTTCCCAAATCAGGAGTGAAATAATGTCAATTGTCATCATTGTTATTCAGCATCGTAATAGAAATGTTAGCTTTAGCAATAATGGATGGATATTTACAAAAATATAAATTACTCAAATAAACAGAAAAGGAAATAGAGTACTTAAATAGCATCTTAGGGACAGAGCCAAGATGGTAGGGAGAAGCCAGGAATTTTCCTGAGCTCTCCCCACATAGGTGTAGGGGTGGGAGGAGAAAGAAAAAGAATTTGGAACTCAAAATTTTTTTTTAATGAATGCTAAAAATTGTTTTTACATATAATTGGGAAAAATGTTTTAAAAGCAAAAAAAAAGAAATAGTTCACTCTCTGCATAGAAATCAATAATGAATTATAACAGCATGGCTTTCAACCATTTCCCAAGGTAGTCTGTTGCTTGAACCTACTAAACCCACTCTCATTTTCTTGACTAAGGGCCATCATGCATTTCTCAGTAGCACTTTTTGCCTGGAAGATAGAGTCTAGTTTTAATGTATACCTTAATGAAATATGAGATTCTTTGAGATTGACTCAGACTCTGAGACATTTAAGATACTTTATCATTATCACTACGGCAGCTAGATGGCAAAGTGGATAGAGCACTGGACTCAAAGTTATGATACACTTTAGTTCAAGTCATCTATCAGATATTTAATTGGCTGTGTGCTCCTGGACAAATTATTTAATTACTTCTGTTTCCTCAGCTGTAAAATGGGGAGAATAATAGCATCTATGTTATAAGGTTGTTGTGAGGATCAAACTATATATTTGTAAAAGTCCTTTCTCCAGTATTATAAATCACAACTTCCATACTTTAATGGAGTTAGTTGGTCATGTAGCAAAAGCGATGGACAAACAATAGAATATTGCGTGCTCCAATGGAATTCACACAATATTGAAAGTTCCAGAGTAAAACTCATTTCCCAATAGGTGCACTCTATATGGAGCATCTAGGGTAATACATGGACAAGTATTGTGCAGGATAAGGGGACATGAATATTTAAGCATCTACACCAATCAGATCACAGATTCTCCAATGTATGTAAATAAATTCCTTACCTATTTCCTGAAACTACTCAGGAATTCAGTGCCTCATAGCTAAGAGGTGACCTGAATAACATCAAATAAGATAATGTGTTTTTCCTTGTCCTCTGCTCATCCTCTTTTCCAATTTGTTTAGTGCTCTGTATTGTTCATTCATTCATTCAACAAACATTATTTAAACATTTAATATATGCCAAGCATTGTGCTAGAGGTTGAAAGTACAGAGACAAAAATGAAACAATGCTTCCATTAAAGAGGTACTATTCCATTGAGGGGGACAGGTGCAACACTACCTATAAAGAATATTACATATCTTTATATCTAGAGTAATTTGGGAGAGGAGGCAACAATAACTGAGATCAGACTAGATTTCTTGTTCATTTGAATTAAGCTTTGAAGGAAGTAATGATTTTTTTCTTAGCACAAACTGATTTCACTCTGTCCTCCTACATCTCAGCACTGGTGTAGTGGATATAACACTGGACCTGAAGTCAAGAAGACCTGAGTTCAAATCTGGCCTAGACCTTAAAAGCTATGTGTAACTCTGGCCAAGTCTTTTAGCCCCTGTTTTCCCCAAGTTTCATAGACAGACAGACAGATAGATAGACAGACAGACAGACAGATACAGAGCTAGATAGATCTATATATAATATATTTATGTCATATAATAATATCTAGATATCTAGATATAGACACACACATATACACACATATAAACAGCAGGGTTGTGAGGATCAAATTACATAATAATTGTAAAGCAGCACAGTGTCTGGCATAAAATAAGTGCTATGTAAATGTTTAGCTATTATCATTAATTCCTCCTTGATAATAGCTCATAAAATTCATTCATTCTCCCTAAGTCCTAATGCACCCTGCAAAAATAGCATTAATTAGGGAGATGTGATGATTCTGCAGGAAGACTGTACAGGGACATAGAGACAGGACAAGATATGTCATATATGGGGAAAAGCAAATAGGCCAGTTTGTTAGACTATAGATAATATGGGGGGCAGTCATAGGCAATATAACATGAAATGTAGATTGTAGTCAGAATGAGGACTTTAAAAGTTAAACAGGTGAAAAAACTGTTCTAGAGGCAAGAGGGAACCACTGGAATTCTTTGAGCCAAGGCCTAAAATAATCAGTTCCTGATTTAGAAATATCAGTTCTGTTGGTTGATGATTGACTTTTGTGCTTGAAGTAGACTAACATGAAACTACTATGTTTGGGAAAAGTATAGTTTATTTGACTGTGGCTGATCAGACCAACACAGGTTTGGATGATCCTACTACAGTCAGGGCACAAATAGTCAATATGAACATATGTAGTGGAAATGTCTCCAAATTTGTGCATTTCATATTTCTTTTGAGCTACTTAAATTCAGCTTTGTTCATAGAGCATAAGACCTTCTTTGATGCAGGTATGCATACTGTTTGGTCTTCTGCCAGTGTCTCTCATGTCTCACAATTTTTTCCAACATTTTTCAGAGAGACCTTAAGAATGTCCTTGCCTTGCTTCTCATGACTGCCATGTGATTGCTTTCTTTGTGTTAGTTTTTCACAAAGAGTCTTTTACATAAACATATGTTTGACATTGAAAAATATGGCCAGCCCATCAGAGTTGTGTCTTTGCAGTAGAGTTTGAATGTTTGGCAGTTCAGCTTGAGAAAGTACCTCAGTTTCTAGTAACTTATCTTGCCAGGTGATCTTCAGAATCATCCTAAAATAATTCAAATGGAAGTGATTCTCTTTCCTGGCATGGAACTCATAGACTATTTAGGTTTCACAGGCAACCGACAATGAGGTTACCACAACAGCTTTGTAGACCTTCAGACTGGTTGGCAGTTTACTAACCTCTTGTCCCTCACACTCTTTCAGAGCTTTCCAAGCACTGAGCTAGCATTGGCAATGTATGCATCAACCTTACCATCTATGTGTACATCCTTTGAAAGTATTCTGCTAAGGTAAATGAACTTTTTTACACAGCAATCGAAATTTCTCCATTTGCTGTATCTGGTGGTTCCACATACAGATCATGTTGTATGGCTGATGGAGAACATGTTTTCTTGGTGTTAATTGACAGGCCAAAAATCTATCCATGTTCTGTTGCATCTCATTTTCAGAGGCTGCACTGAGTGTACAATCATCTGAAAACAAAATATCTATACAAAGACTCTCCCTTCACTTTAGTTTTTGCTTGTAGCCTTTTCAAGTTAAATAATTCACTGTCAGTGTGGTAGCTGACCTTGAGGCCATTTACATCATCATGGAAGGATTCTGACAACATCACTGAAAACATCATACTAAAAAGCCTGGGAGCAAGCACACAACACTGCTTCACCCTATTGGTAACTGGGAAACTGTGAGAAAATCATTCATTATCAAGAACTCATGCAAGTATGCCATTATGTAACAGGCAGACGATACCGATGAACTCTGGGCAATCAAATTTTGCTAGGATCTTCCACAAGCCCTCATGACTGAAAGTATCAAACCCTTTGATCAGATCCATGAACATTGTGTACAGACATCTGTTCTCCTGACATTTTTCCTGGAGTTGTCAGGTAGCAAACACCATATTGAATATTTCTTGACCCTTTCTGAAGTCACACTGGCTCTCAAGTACAGGACAATTCTCCAGGTGAAGAACCAACCTCTTAAGGACTACTCTGGCAAGAATCATACCGGCAATGATGAAACAGAGACCTCCCTTACCCCAATCCCACTCCCCTGTAATTGTAACAGGACAACCTATTTCCATTTCTTTTATAGAGATGGACAACAGAGGCACCCTTGAACTCCTGGGGGAATAACCTTATTTTTCCATATAAATCAGAAAATTTCAGTCAGCTTTTTTAGGAGCAAAATAACTCTTGCCATGTAAATCTCAGCTGAAACATAATAAGCACCATGTGCTTTGCCACTGGAGAGAAGCCTATCAGCATTCAAAACATCATCTTTAGTAGGAAGTTAGGCTAAAGAGGGATTTACTTCAGTCTGAGGTATACGGTCAATGATTTCACCATTGGTCAATGGTGGTATGTTAAGAATTCTATGGAAGTGTTCAGCCCATCTCTCCAAGATTATATCTTTATTAATCAGTATGGCTCCATTAACACTGAATACTTAAGATGCACCATAGATCTTTGTCCCATAAATAGACTTCCATACCTCATAAATGTGCTTTGGATTACTATTAATGTAAAACTGAATTTCATCTGCCTTCTTACTGAGCTGAGAATCCTGCATCTTTCTAAGCTTTATTTGTACTTTACTTAAAAAAATAGGTTAAATATGTGCAATCATATTAAACATATTTCCACATTAGATCATGTTGTAAGAGAAGAATTGCAACAAAAGGGAAAAACCATGAAAAAAACCTTTAAAAATAGTGCAAATTGTATGCTTTCATCTGCATTCAGATTCCATACTTTCTCCTCAGGGTATGGTTATCATTTTCCATTATGAGACTTTTGGAATTGTCTTAGATTATTGTATTTCTGAGAATGAAGTATCTCATTGTTGATCATCAAACAATGTTGCTTTCACTCTCTACAATATCCTCCTGGAACTGCTCACTTCATTCAGCATCAGTTCATCTAAGACTTTGAAGATTTTTTTTTCTGAAATACACCTGCTCATCATTTATTGTAGCACAATAGTATCCCATTGAATTCATATATCATAACTTGTTCGGCTATTCCCCAATTGATGGGCATCCCCTCAATTTCCAATGCTTTGCCACCAAAAGAAAGAGCTGCTATAAACATGTTTTACATGTCTTTTTTATGATCTTTGTGATATAGACCTAGTAGTGGTATTGCTGGGTTGAAGAGTATGCACAATATTATAGCCCTTTGGGCATATTTCTATATTACTCTCCAGAAAGTTTGGATCAGTTCACAAATCCAACAACAATGCATTAGTGTTCCAATTTCCCCACATCTTCTCCAACATTTATTATTTACTTTTTTTTTTAACATGTGAGCCAATCTGAAAGCTGTGAGGTGGTACCCCAGAGTTGTTTTAATTTGTATTTCTCTAATCAATAATGATTTAGAGCATGTTTAAATATGACTATCAATAGCTTTAATTTATTCATCTGAAAACCTCCCATTTACATCCTTTGACCATTTATCAATTGGGGATGGCCTATATGCTTATAAATATGATTCAGTTCTCTATATATTTTAGAAATGAGGCCTTTATTAGAAACACTGGTTATTAAAATGTTTCTCAGCTTTCCTTCTAATCATGGTTGAATTGGTTTTCATTGTGCAAAATATTTTTAATTTAATGTAATTAAAATTATCTATTTTGCACTTCAAAATTTTCTCTATCTCTTGCCTGGTCACAAATTCTTCCCTTTTCTATAGATCTGACAGGTAAACTATTCCTTTCTCTCCTAATTTGCTTATGGTATCATCCTTTGTGTCTAAATCATGTACCCATTTCACTCTTATCTTGGTATAGGGTATGAGATGTTAATTTATGACTAGTTTCTGCCATACTATTTTCCAATTTTCCCAGAAGTTTTTGTCAAATAGTGAGTTTTTATCCAAGAAGCTAGTGTCTTTGGGTTTATCAAACAGTAGATTACTATGGTCATTGACTACTGCGTTCTGTGTACCTAATCTATTCCATAGATCTACCACTTTATTTCTTAACCAGTATCAAATAGTTTTGATGATTGCTGCTTTTGAATATAGTTTGAAATAAGATATTGCTAAGCCACCTTTCTTTATATATATTCATGTATGCATACACACATACATATACACATACATACATAAACATGTATGTATGTATACAATGTTTTCATTAATTCCCTTGATATTCTTGAACTTTTGTTCTTCCAGATAAATTTTTTGTTATTTTTTTTTCTAGCTCTATCAAGTAATTTTTTGGTGATTTGATTGGTATTGCACTGAATAAGTAAGTTAATTTGGGCAGGATTATTATTTTTATTATATTGACAGCCTCCCAATAAGCAATTGATATTGTCCAATTGTTTAGATATGACCTTTTCCCATGGGAATAGTGTTTTGTAATTGCATTCACATAGTTTCTGGTTTTGTCTTAGCAGGTAGAATCCCAAGTATTTTGTATTCTTTCAGTTATTTTATGTGGAATTTCACTTTCTAACTCTTGCTGCTGGGCTTTGTTCATCAGAAATGTTGATGATTTATTTGTGTTTATCTTAGATCCTGCAACTTTATTATTAATTGTTTCAAGTAGTTTTTTAATTAATTCTCTATGATTCTTGAAGTATGCCATAATATCATCTGCAAAGTGTGATAGTTTTGTTTTTGCATTGCTTAATGAGGAATTAATTCTAATTCCTTCATTTTTTCCCCTCTTATTGCTAAAGCTAACATTCCTAGTACAATATTAAATAATAGTGGTGATAATGGACATCCTTGTTTCACCTCAGCCCTGATCTTATTGGGAATGCTTATCCCCATTACAGATAATGTTTACTGATGGTTTTGGCTAGATCCTGGTTATAATTTTAAGGAAAACTCCATTTACTCCTATGAGCTCTAGTGTTTTAATAGAAATGGTACTGTATATGGTTGAAAGCCTTTTCTGCATCTATTGAGATAATCATATGATTTTTGTTAAGTTTGTTATTGATACAGTCAATTATGCTGATAGTTTTCATAATATTGAACCAACCCTTCATTCCTGGTATAAATTCTACCTAGTATAATGTATTATCCTGGGGATAAATTGCTGTATTCACTTTGATAACATTTTATTTAAAATTTTGCACCAAAATTCATTAGTGAAAATGTTCCATAATTATTTTTCTCTGTTTTGGTTCTTCCTCATTTAAGTGTCAGTATCATATTGTGGCATAAAAGGAATTTGGTAGGACTCCTTCTTTGTCTATTTTCCCAAATAGTGTATATAGTATTGGAATTAATTGTTCTTTAAAGGTTTGATAGAATTCACTTGTAAATCCATCTGACCCTGGAGATTTTTTTCCTAGGGAGCTCATTGGTGGTTTATTCAATTTCTTTTTCTGAGACTTAAGTATTTTATGGAGAAGCACTCGAATCCATTGAGATTAAGTCATTTGGTAGTCATCTTGCTTTGGGGCCATGGCTTTTGTGTAATATGGATATTTAATATGGGAAGGATAAGTCTAATATCAATCTAGTACTCTGGGCTACATAACATCTTTGTCAATCTCATATCCTCTCTGTCTCTTCTTACAATGCCATAGTCTACTAAATGTCAGTATTTGCTGCTAGGGTACATCCATGGTAGTATTTTGTGTATATGTGTGTGTACATATGTTTCTGTAAATGAAAGACAGTGTTTCTGATCAGAAGATCATAAGACACATGAGTTTTCAGGAGTAATAGTTTTTCTTGCTCTTTCTGACTCCGTTCCTCCCAAGGACTCCCTGCCATATTTGATATTCCTCTTCTAGTTTTAAAGTTAATCAGAACTATAAGCTTGTCCTCTTTAGGCACATTGATGAAGAGAGTCTCCAGTTCTTCATAAAATTTTTCTTTGACCTCATTAGGTTTCATCATGGTGGGATCATATATGTTAATGATGGTTGTGTCACACTTTTCTGCAGGTAGCAATGCCATTGTCATGAGCCTATTGTTCACTCCTTTTAAGAGGCATCCAAACTTCTTGACTGACAATGTTTATTGCAAAAAACCTATGCCAGCTTCACAGTATCCCCCATTCTTGCAGCCACTGCAGGAAAAAATGTATCCAGCTCCCACTTTGGTAAATGCACCTTAATTTGCCAGTCTTGTTTCATTCAGGGCTGCTATTTGGATGTGATACCAGAGTTCTCTCACCCCAAGAGCTGTTCGTCTTTCAGGTCTATTTGCTTTAATGTGTTCCATAAGTATACATTTATTCCATATATCAATGGTGAATACAATCATCTTCCCAAAAGATTTTTTGTATTTTTTTATGTCTTTCAATTACCAGGTAAGTTCCTCACCTACTGCAATGAGCAGACCAGGTTAGTGTTAGGTGAAACAGAGAATTTTGGGGGCACATTTTCTAAGTGTTCAGACACCCATGGGGCTGTCAAATCTCATTGCCACTTCACTCCAGTAAGAAGACAAGACTATAGTGAGGACTGCCTGTGTACAGGGTTATGACTACAATTCCCAACAAAACTGCATCTGGTACTTTATCACTTGCCATTGCTGCAAAACTTTGAGGTAGGTAAAAATGGTAAAATAGTAGGTGAGGTCTTTGTACTCACACATAAATTGTATTTAAGTGAGGTAGAGTTGCATGAAGTTGTCAACCCCACCAATTTCTTCCAGAGTTGTCAAAATTCAGTAGAATGACAAAAGACTTTGGCTCAGGATACAGTGAAGGACTTTGGCATCTTCAATTTCTAACCAAGCTCTTAGTTCTCCACAGAACCTTCTTCAGGTTCCTTCATGACCCTTCATGAGAACGTTCCTTTTTTTCTTGTATATCTGCCTTTTCTTTTTACACCTGCCTTTTTACATTCCACTGGGTAATAGTAGACATTTGCTTGGAGTAGATATGCCCATAATTCACTAACAGGTTTGAGGTTCCTCAGGTATCTCAAACTGGTTTACCCCATTTGCTGAAATGATTTACCAGGGTGTGGTTGATGTGCAAGTTATAGCTTCTTTGAGCCACAGGTGAGAGTTGGGTGGCAGGTAGACACCAAAGGTGTTGAGCAGGTTCAAAAATGGCTCAGCATCCCTCCCACCAGAGATAGTAACCTTCTTTGAATATTTGTATACCCCAGGAATATCAATTTAATAGCTGAATGGAAAATAGACTGGAGAAGGAAGACACTGAGGTCTAGGAGACTGATTTGCAGTGGTCCACCTAGTCTTGCTTTCCAAAAGCAATGCCAAATGCTCCAGACCTTATCTAATCTCTTACTTTATCAAATGTTTAAGTCTCTGTAATATGTTCAGACACTGGAACTACATCTGTTACCTGATGCTCAGAGCTCATGGCCACACTTATTACATTTTAAAAAACTAGACAGTTAGTTGGTATCCCCTAGGAGCTGAGAATACCTCCATTCTCTGCCATTAGTTCAAGCCCCAGTGGCTGTGTTCCCTTCATTTTTATAGTCCCAGAGATTAGCACCCCAGTTCTATCTAACCACTTTATATCCTATATCCTGTATACATAATATTTATATCAAAATTATGGTAAGAACAAATCTCATATTTTCATTGGGACTTCAGGTGCTAACCACTCTGCCCCTCTTATACCATTTTCAAAGGGTTGTTTGGGGAATGGATTTAGGCTCACAATTTAGTTCACCACAAGTACTGCTGCACCTAGAATGGAAATGAACATTAAGACAAGCCAAAAACTCCAGGTCTACTTCTTGAGGGACAAATAGTCTGAGAGTGGTGTAGGAGGAGTCCCTAAGCAACCCTGCCACTTTATGCATGGTATGAGTGAAAAAGTTACCTTCTCTCTCAAATGTGAATCACAAAAACCATGTCACATGTTAAATCAAAACATCTTCTAGAGACCAACAATTCTGCCTACATTGCCAATGGGAAAAGGCTGCTTTCAGCCACATGGTAGGACAGTATAAAATGTCCACTTATGTTCCACTCTAGTCTCATGAATGAAGTCTCCAAGAGTCATAGAGATTAGATATATGTAAATATTGCCATTTTAGGTGGTCTAGGCATGTACCAGACTCTTCATTACATCTATTTACTCAGAGATCTACTTTCTACTAGATTGTGTCAAAAATGAATTCATATGTAAAGATGTTTAATGGGTCCTGCTAGGTTCTCTCTCATATAAGACATTTCCATGTAATAGGTACAATCTGGAGGCAATACCTAGTTAAAAGATTGATTCTTGAAGTGGGAATTACATAGTAGTGGGAAATATTAGGGGCAGGACATTCAATGCATATGTGCTAAGCTGGGATTGCTTCCAGCTCTGAGTACCACAAAATCTTATTAATTTAAACACCACTTATTCAGATGATTCTATAAATTACAGCACATTGACTAATCTGGAGCTTTTCCCTATCCTCATGGATACTGAAAATTAACATGGGAAAAAAATTTCAAGGAGAACACTGAAAATCATTAAGGAAGACTGTTTCTAGGCACCACAGACACCCTAGAAGCTTCATTTATATATTCACAAATGACTTGCTAAATGTAATGTATTCATCATTATTCATGAAACCAATTTGCTTTTGAACTTATATAAGTAAAATCTCTGTTATTTGTCTTTATGTAATAGTTTTGGTTTTTTTTTTTTGCCTTTTTGGAGGGCAATTGGGGTTAAATAACTTGCCCAAGGTCACACAGCTAGTTTTGTGTGTGTGTGTGTGTTAAGTGTCTGAGGCCGGATCCAAACTCAGGTCCTCCTGACTCCAGGGCCAGCACTCTACTCACTGCACCACCTAGCCGCCCCCTTATGTAATAGTTTTTTTATCTTATATAATGTGTATTGTGCAGTACTTTATACATGCTATCTAATTTGATCTATTTAATAGTCCTTTGAGGTATGTGCTGTTATCTCCAGCTTAATGATGAGAAAGTCAAGCCTGAAGGAGGTCATGTGACTGAGACAGAGACAGACAAACAGACAGACACACACACACACACACACACACACACACACACACACAGAAAGAAACAGATCCAGTGATACAGCAATGTTTTTTCTCTGGTAAAGTCACATATTCTCTGTTGTTCTCTGTGCTTGTGAGAGGAACGTGGTGTTTCAGACAAGACTGTATATTGTTGATGATTCTCCCTACAATAGAATGGACATTAGGATATCTTCTTTTATGAATTTATAGCTTCCTTCCTGTTTCTGGCCACTGGAGAAAGAAAATGGTAGACAGTTCTTAACCGTCCCAAGAAGGGTACAGGAAGGAAAGTGTTTTAAACATTTGTACACAGTATTAGATGATATGTTCCCAACCACCATCTATTTGCAATGTACTGGGAAAGAAGAAAAATAAGCAGCATTTAAGTTTGTGTATATGTGTGTGTTTTAATATCTGATAGGCAGAGGGGACTTCTAGGTCACGTGAGCAAAAAGATGGCAAACGAGGCATTTTCTCCAGTCCTCGCAATCTCTCAAATCTCTTCAAAACAGAAATCATGTGCATTGTTGATGGAGTTTTGAATTAATTAAACCATTCTGAAGAGCAACTTGGAACTACATCGAAAGGGCTATAAAACTGCAACATCTTTTGATTCATTAATACCACTATTAGTTTTGTATTCAAAAGACATTTTAACAAGTGAAAAAGGACCTAGATTACAAAAATATTTATAGAAGCTCTTTTCTATGGTGGTGAAGAATTAGAAATGGAAGCAATGTCCATCAATTGGGGAATGGTTGAACAGGTTGTAGTATATGATTGTAATAGAATACTATTGCACTATAAGAAATGACATGCAGGATGATTTCAGAAAAACCTAGAAAAACTTATATGCTACTGATGTAGAGTGAGGTGATCAGAATCAGGAGACCATTCTACATAGTTGTGGCAATACAGTACAATGAACAACAGCTAATGACTTAGCTATTCCCAGCCATATAATAATCCAAGACAATTCCAAAAGATCAATGACAAAAATGCTATTTTCCTTCAGAGAAAGAACCGATGGAGTCTAAATACATACTGAAGTCTACCATTTTTCATTTTCTTTTTGCCGTTTTTGCTGTATGTTAAATTTTTCTTTCACAAAATAACTAATATGGAAATAAATTTTAGATGGTTGCACATGTATAACCTATATGAGGGAAGGGAGAAAGAATACAGAACTCATTTTATTAAAAAAGAATGTTAAAAATTGTTTTTAAATGCAATTGGGGCAAATATTTTAAAAGACATATAAGTTATATAGCAAAGATAAAGCAACTTGAGCTGTTTCCCTGGTCTAAGATACCGAGAATCCAAAATAAGGTAGAATATATATTCTCCAAACTCAGAAACTGATGTTCATTGCCTGGTCTTACTCAGCATCTCTCCCTCACCTCCCATGTTGCCAACATCAAGGCTGCACTAGCAGACCCAAGGACGTGACCCTGATTTACATAAAAACCCATTCCTATATCCCAGCCCACTCTCCCTACTTCCAATGCTTTGGAGACCCAGGTTACAGATTGTGGAAGTTTGCTTAGGCCTTGACAATCAGATTGATCACAGCTTTTCAAAAGCAAAAGTCTGCTAAGGGCTTCATACTCAAAGCACCAGTGCTGGGCACCTTGGAACTATGGGTGATGAGGAAAACAGCTCTGAGCTATAGAGACAGGATAGAGAACTAAGTAATAGAGGGAATGAGGCAAGTGACCAGATTGTCCTGTAGCACTCAATTAAGTCAAGGAAAAGAGCATAACACCTAACAGAGGCCACAATTTTGACCACACAAAAATCACTTGGGTCAGAGACCTAAGCCAGTGAATGATGAATTGTTGTGGGAGGAGGCTTAGATGCTTTGGGATCCAGTCCTCATGAAAATCACAATCATTGGTGTTGGAAGTGAGTGAAAAGGAAGAGAAGGGGGAAAAAGACTAAAGTATCAAAGATTTCAGGAAGAAGATATCCCAAAGACTTTATACATAAGCAAATAATACATAAGAAAACCAGTAACAACAGAATGAAATAGAGTTTCCAGAGCAAGTAAAGAAATCCAAGCATCATAAATAAATACTGCAATATATATGTATATATATACATATATATATATGATTCAACATTTAATAAGACTGAAAATCCTGTGGAATTTGGGAGAACATGTCAACTACAAAATGTTTCAACCAGTAACTGAGTTCCTAAGAGAAATGAGAATTATGAGAGCAGAATTTGTGCCTTGCAAAGCAAAATAATGAACAGAATAGAATAACTGAAATCTGCAACAGCAAGCTTCACCAAATAAACAAAAGAGAGATAAATAGATTGAGAATTCAAATACACATACATGAAGGTCAATTTAGAAGAAGAGAATTTTAAAAATCAATAACATTAAAAGAAATATGCTCTCTATGCAAGCAAAATATATTTATCTGGGTCAGGACACTCAGAGACAAACTTAGAATCACAGATCTCCCAGAAGAATATGACAGGACAAACAGCTCTTAACATAATAATTAAGTAAATAACAGAAGAGAACAGCCCAGAACTTCTGAACATAGAAAATGAAAGTCCCCCCAAAAAAAAAGAATTCACAGATTTTCTCCAAAAAGTAAATAAATGAAAGGGAGCAAACTCGAAGACACATAGTCGTTAAATTTAACAATCCAGTTAAGAAACAATTTCTGCAAGCCATCAGGAGAAATAAAAAGGAAAACACACTCAAATAACACAAGACTATTCAGTACCCACTAGAAAAAGGAGTAAAGAATGGAATACTGAAGGACACTAGAGTTCAAGATTCAGTCCAAGGTGATTTATCTGAGCTCAACCACATAGGGCAAAATGCCGAAAGTTCAATAATAAAGGAGAATTTGAAATATTACTTTAAGAAATTCAGAACAATGGAAATGCAGAAGCAGTGAACAAAAACAGCAGGCAAAGACAGCAACAGTGACAACAGAAAGACCATTAAGGGAGTTCTTTCTAAATGTACAAGAGGAAACACGGGTAAAGGCAGAAATCTTTTAGAGGTATCAGTGAAGAGGCATTCAAGGGATATTATTAAAATAATGTGGTGATACCCTTCCTATAGCTAAATGCTTCTTTTGTATAACTACATTAAAACATTGAAGGATACAGGAGGAGATGGAGGGGAACAGAAACATAAAGAGAAGTGAGTAATGTTCTTTGTTAAAATCAAGGGATAACAATCAGGGAAAGATAACTTCTGTCATCTCAGAAAGAGAAAAGCCTATGGGGAAATGGATGGGTGAGGAGGAAAGAGTAAAGAATGGAAAAAAAAGGGGGAGGAAAGGAAGCCTTACTTAATTTGTGGGAGAAGCTTCTATCAGTGCTTCTATGGGTGAAAGGAGATAATAAAATTACAATGGATGAGGCCTGGGGTATTTATTTCTTCTGTTTGTCCTGGGAGGGGGTGAGGTTGGAATTCTGGGGTCAACCGATACCTGGAAAAGTGGTAGACAATGGACATAGGGAGACTTCCAAGCAAATGTAGAAAAAAAATGCAACAAGAAAGGGTGGAGGTCAATACCTAGAGGGATGTCCTAAAATAGGGCATAACCTCCGGGACACTGAAACAATCAGCATTGTTCTGAGAGTGAGGCACAATAGAAGGGGTAATCCATAGGTAAGTCCTCCAAGGCAGTGACGGAAAGCACCTAGAGGGGAAAGTCTAGAATGTATACCTCTGAAGCTTTAATTATATGAATTATACAGAGAAAAGAAAGAGACCAGATTATAGGTGTCATGAATCACAGAATCAAGGTCTAGGGTACACAGAAAGAGAAGAGGGATAATGTAAAAAGTGAGATGCTTTTTAGAAAGAGGTACAAAAAAATGAAATTTCAATGTCTTTAATTTCCATTGTCCAGCTAAAAGAATTCAACTTAAATATTTAAGTGCTCGAGAAACTGCTAGGAATTGAGGCTAAAGGTTGAAATATTGCTAGTTTGTGACCAATTTTCAGAAAATACTTTCATAACATTACCTTTGAAAGCAGGAAAATCCTCCAAAATGTCAGGCTAAGAAAATTAGATATAGTTTAACTTTGGGAAAATGCCAAGTTTGTCTAATAAGCATGTACAGTGACAGTAATATTTGTAAATTTCATGTATACTATATAATATATACTTAGTTGCAGACATAAAAACTCCTGTAGTTGAAATGGACTTCCTTAATGTGAGAGTGCTCATTTTATTTAAATTGTATACACTAAAGTTCCTTTAATAAATATAAATATATAATGTACGTATGCATATGCGTGTGAGCACACATATGCATATATGTGTACATATATTATATACATGTATATATACATACATATTATTATTATTAACACTGCAACATCTGTGCATCAATATATCTGTGCCATGGCTAAAAAAGGATTAAAGAGATAAATATTTGTTAATTAGGTTCTAATATATGCTTTGTTGCAAAATTAAGTAACTTTGAATTAAGCTTTCCTACTTTTAGTAGTTATTTGTCCTATAAATAAATGTTGTATCTGCATTTTCACATCTGTGTCTAATTTTTAATGTCATATTCTATAGAAGGGATCAGTTAATAGTTTCTCTCACTATACCTTATAATGAAGGTAGTATCGGATTTTTTGTGACTTGTTTCTGTACTTTCAGACATTTCCTCTACTGCCATCATTCAACATTATAATCTTTTTTTTTTCAGGCCCCATTCATCTATCTCTATCATTTGTTCAAGATCCTTGTGGTTGTGATTTACATGTCTTCAGATTTCTCTTTCTCCCTTCTTTCCTCAAGGAGTTTGCAGCTTGGCTAAAATTCTTCCTCTCTAATTAAACTTCTGTCCTGATACTTGAGAAGTACAATTTACATGGTGGCGACATTTCAACCACCCTTGACTTCCAGTTTTTCCATTTTATTTTACTCTCATGATCAACAACAGTTTTAATCTGCTCCAAGCACACAAAGTGGCTTTGTCATATGTTTCTTTTGTGCATAACTAATATGTCTTCTTGTTTTGGAACTCAAAAATTCTCATCTCATACTACAGCCATTCCTCCATTTCCATCTTCCTCTGCTTCAGTCTTCCCTAACCCATTTACTATATTGAATGCACCATTCAATCCCTCTAGCTTCTTCACCAACCATTTTCCAGTTCTATCCTCCCTAGTCTAGTCTTACTTTCCTTTCTTTGTATTCATCTCCTTGTGGCTGATCAGGTAAAATATAAATGTTTTCCCTTTACTCTTTTGCTCCTTGTGCCCCCTTATCCTGTTACTGTTTTCATCTCTAAATCCTTAAACCTTGTTTAACTCTGTCATCTGCTTCTCTGCTCATAATTCTGAAGTACTAAATTGAAAAATAGAGGAATTCATAATAAATTCATTAACATTGATTAGGTGTTCTTTTCTTCCCAAGAATTTTTTTTTCCTCCTTACCTCATTCCTCTTAGGAAATATTCTTAATCTTCTCTTCTTTCTCAAACCAACAATACTTCCTCTACCTCATCCCCTGATAAATATGATTTTCTCCTACTTTACTGAGAAAATAGTTGCCATTTGCCATGAACCCTGCTGTTCTTCCACACTCTGCCTCAAAACTCACTGGCTATCCTCATCACCTTTATGTTTATCTATGGACAAAGAAAAGGCCCTCTTTTTGTCAAATCCAAACACTTCCTACCTGTGCCTTGATTCCAACTAGTCTCAAATGATCTTCCATGAATCTTCCATGATTATTTTCTTTCTGTCTGTCTACCTCCTTCCCTCCCTATCCCTCAACCCCTTCAACTATCTATAAATATGCTGAGTTCTACCCTATTCTCAACAAGTTCTCACTTCATCTCACAAACCCTTTCAAGGTCATCTTCACACACACAAACACATACACATATATGTATATGATATATGTGTATGTATGTGTGTGTGTATATATATATATATATATATTTATATTTGTTTTTTTCTTTTCTCTCACTGCCAACCTCCTGTACAGAATTCATAATATGTTGCAATCTGGGGGCAGCTAGGTGGCACAGTGAATAGAGCACTGGCCCTGGAGTCAGGAGGACCTGAGTTCAAATCCGGCCTCAGACACTTAGCACAAAAAACTAGCCGTGTGACCTTGGGTAAGTCACTCAACCCCAATTACCCTACTTTCACCCTCCAAAAACAAAAGAAGTGATTTAGAACAGTTCTTCATATGCCTATAGATAGCTTTTATTTCTTTTGAGATCTGCCTCTTCATATCCTTTGACATTTATCATTTGGGGAATATCTTGTCTTCTTGTAAATTTGACTCAGCTTTCCATATATCTGAGAAATGAAATGTTTATCAGAGACATTTTTTGTAAAGATTGTCTCCCAGCTTTATGTTTTCCTTCTAATCTTTGTTGCATTGGTTTATTTGTACAAAAGATTTTAAATTTAATATAATCAAATTTATCTATTTTACATTTCATAATGCTGTCTCTTGTTTGGTCATGAATTCTTCCCTTCCACATAGATCTGACTTGTAGACTATTTTTTAAAAATAATTTGCATATACTGTCACCTTTTACGTCTAAATGATTCACATATTTTGACACATACAATGTGAGATGCTGCTCTATAACTAGTTTGTGTCCTATTATTTTCCCGTTTCCCTGGCAGTTTTTGTCAAATAGTGAGTTCTTATAACCAAAACTGCAACCTTTGGGTTTATAAAACAGTAGAGTATTATAGTCATTGACTACTGTGTCTTATGTACCTAATCTATTACACTGACCCTCTACACTATTTCTTAGCTGGTATGAGATAGTTTTGAAGTTTACTGCTTTATAAAATAGTTTGAGATCTGGTATTACTAGACCATGTTCCTTTGCATTTTTTTTCACTAATTTCCTTGATATTTTTGGACTTTTATTCTTCCATGTTAATGTTGTTATTTTTTCTAGCTCTATCATTTTTTTTTGTTAATTTGATTGGTATCATGCTGAATAAGTAAATTACTTTGGGCAGAATTGTCATTTTTATTTTATATTGACAGTGCCTACCAATGAGCAATTGATATTTTTCCAATTACTTAGATCTGACTTTATTTGTATGAAAAGCATTTTGTAACTGTATTCACATAGTTCCTGGGTTTATCTTGGCAGGTACACTCTCATGTATTTTATAATCTTTATAGTCATTTTAGATGAAATGTCTCTTTCTATCTCTTGCTGCTGAACTTTGTTGGTCATATAAAGAAATGCTGATGATTTATGTGGAATTATCTTATATCCTGCAACTTTGCTAAAGTTGCTAATTATTTCAAGTAATTTTTAGTTGATTCTCCAGGATTCTCTAAGTATATCATTATACCACCTGAAAAGGGTGATAGTTTTGCTTCTTCATTTCCTATTCTAATTCCTTCTATTTCTTTTTCTTCTCTTACTATTATAGCTAATATTTTTAGTACAATATTTGATAATGATGGTGATAATGGGCATCCTTTCTTCACCACTGATCATATTGGGAAGGCTTCTAGTTTATCCCTATTATAGATAATTCTTCTTAAGGGTTTTAGATAGATACTGCTTATCATTTTAATGATGCTCCCTTTATTCCTTTGATCTCTAGAGTTTTAATAGGAAAGGGTGGTGTATTTTGTCAAAAACTTTTTCAGCATCTTTTGAGATCATCATATGATTTCTGTTGGTTTTTTTTATTTCTTGTGCAGCTTTTTATACTGATAACCACAATCTCTACATGGGCATTTTTTCCTCATTTTCTTTACTGCCATTTGGCTAACTTTTAGGTCACTCTTTGGACATTTTTGCTGAATTATCATCTATATCCCGCCTCCTTCACAAAAGTTCCCTAGGTCTCTGGCCTGTCTCTCCTATCTTGTGTCTATAAACTCTATCTTGGAGAGTTCATCAGCACTCTTGGAACTAATTATCTTCTCTATGCAGATGATCTTGTCAAATCTATATATCTAGTTAAAACTTCTAGGCATCTTGAACTCAAATTTTAAACATAGAACTTATTTTCTAAGAAAAATGTCATCACCCTAACTACCAAAGTTTACAACCTTAGAATTATCTTGATCTTTTCTCCTATTTTACCTCTCCTTCCCTCATGCTACCCTCCCCATATCCAATCATGTGGTAAAACTTACCAATTCTATTCATATAGCAGCATTTTTTTTCTTGCATCTGACTCTTTGCTTCATTTATATAGCTACAACTCTAGTTCAATCTCTCATCACTTTTCACCTATATTGTTGAAATAGTCTCCTGATTGTTCTTGAATCTAGTCTCTCTTTTCATCAATTTATTCTCATCCCAGCTATACAAATAATCTTCATATTGTATGTGACTGACCATATTGCTCCTCTGTTCATAAGTCTTTAGTAGTCTCCAATTTCTGATAGGATAAAATGCAAACTCCTTTAACTAGCATTTGAGTCCCTCTGCATTATGACTTTCACTCACCTTTTTGGTCCAATTTTATTTTATTCCTCATTAGGTACCCTGAGTTCCTGCTAAATACTATTACTACGTTATCTCACACTTCTGAACACTGATAATGCCAATTCCCATGCCTGAAATTTACATCCTCCTCAACTCTACTTCTCAAAATTCTTATCATTCTTCAAGGCTCAACTCAGAAGCCTACTGCTCTGTGAAGCCTTCCCTGATGTTCACAGTTTTAAGTGTTCTCTGTCTCCTTGATTTTATTCATATGTCACCTTCCTCAGTAGAATGAAAGCTTCTGAATGAGAGAACTATTGTGTTTTTTTTTGTCTTTGTATTTTCAGTATCTAATAGAGTATCTCACATAATATAAGTGTTTCATAAATGTTTGTTGAATTGAACTGTATTTTTTAAAAGTTTCTTGAAAAGTGTATCTGTACCTGTCACATTTTACTGTGTTTGTGAATGGCTTGTCATTCATTTTGTTCTTGGAATCACTACCAATGGGCTGCAAATGAGCACATCATGACTGTTACTTATACATAACTTTCACTCATTCTGATGCCTGTCCTTACTTCAAGGTTGCTGCTATCATTGCCTCCAAAATACCTCAGGAGGCAATTATGGCACAAAAATTGCATTTCTACATGCTTGCTAGGCTAGAAAAATGATAAATATTTAGATTGGCCTGTAAGTTTCACTTCTGATGTGTTCTATTATTCCTCTACTTGAATTAAATGTTCATTTAAACAATAGAGCTTTTTTGGGGGGAGGGGAGATCAAGAGGGGCAATGGTATGAACCAATTTACCTGTTTAAAAAAATTGCAGCTAGTTCAAAAAACAATTCCCAAATAATTGAACAAGGTAGAAGAACTGGCAGAATTGTTTGGATAAAAGTGAACATGTGATGGCCAACTCATGACTTCTCAGCAATTTAAAATTAAATTTCACTGCTCAGTTCTGTATGTCATTTTCCAAACCTTTACTATCTAAACAAGAGGAGGATTAGGGGAGACTACTTTCAAAAGAGTCACACATCTACTGTATTTTAATTAGGCTATAGACAATCAACATTATAGAGAAAGCCAGGAAAACACTTAAGGGGTGGGGGTGGAGGGAGAAAGCTAATTAGAAGTCTTTAATACTATGCTTATTTCATCATTTAATTCCCTAAAATCTTGCACACTGGGGTATTGTAATGAAATACACATCTCATTTCTCTAGGGTCCCAGGAGAAGTACATTTGTACAATTTTATTTTAATGCAGCCACAATTAATTCAGATCACTCAATCCAAGCAATGGTAGACAACACCTTTGATCAATCACAGCAGTGTCTCTTCTTGCACTGATGAGCCTATTAAACAGTGAAGGGACTCACATGCAAAGGTAATCATCTATAGGCTTTACTCAGTTGACTGTTATGTTTGGAAGGCTGTTAAGTTAGGAAGAAAGCAGTGTACTTTGAGGCTGCACCAGATTCTTCATGCTTGCATAACTCCCTAACTACTGAAAGAATTGAATGAATCCTACCCACAGAAATTCAAAAGCCAAATGAAATAACGAGGGATCCTTTCCTTTATTCTTGTTAATATTGATAGGGGATCCATTATTTAGTTTATTCTCTTTAATCTACCCTCTAAAAAAGAAGCAATTTAATAACTATCAAGGTCCCCCACATCCTACCCAAGCAAATATTAGAATGCATTGTCTAAGTGCCCCCAAGATAGGAGAAAAAAAATTCCTCTACTTGTGTAAGCACCTGAACAAAATCAGATTTTTAAAATATTTACAATACTGGATTTAGAAAGCTATTTCACCCAACAGAAAATACAAAATAATAAAAGGACTCATAGTTGCCTAGACCACAAATAATCAATATGATTCTCTACTCTTGCCTAGTAAATCACATCTTCAGGGATCTATATAGGTTCCATGTTTTTTAGTATTATCTTAAAGATTTGAACTCCACCCTGAAAAAAAAGATATTGGGATTCTCTAATGAGGCAAATCTCTAACATTTTGTTCATTCCACCATATACATAAATACACATATACACACACTGACAGACTTATATATGTATGTGTGTATATATGTATGTGTATGTATGTATATATGTATTTATAAAAATACATATTTATGCATATTATATGTATGTGTATAACTCTAATCTTATAGCACTACTTGATGGGCAAGTAGGTGGTAGAGTGTATAAAGTGCTGGGTCTGGAGTCAGAAAGAATCATTTCCTTGAATTCAAATCTGGTTTCAGATATTCATTAACTGTGTGACCCTGGGCAAATAATTTAATCCCCTTTGCCACAGTTTGCCCATCTGTAAAATGAGCTAGAGGAGAAAATGGCAAACCACTTCATTATATCTGCCAAGAAAACCCAAATAAGATCACAAAGAGACAGTTTGGTCAGTCTACTGAAAACAACTTCACAACAACAATAATAACAAAATAGAATTGTACTTCACCTAGAATGATAATGAACTTTGTGATCATAGAACTAATACCACTTGAATACCTTATAATAACACCAGAGTTAAAAACCTTCAATTTTTTTGTCTTTTATATTGGGATTAAGAGACAGCTATAAGTCAGTTACAGAGACACAGAATTGATATCGTTCATACATATGACTTCCTGTTTCTCTTCTAGGTTTTCATTAGCATGGAGATGAGATAGAGGGAGACGAGGGGGCTGAGAATATACAGCTTTCACCATACCCTCAGCTCTGTGCTGCATAATTAAAACAAAAAAAAAAACTCAAACCAAACAACACCTGTAATTTCTTGACTCAGAACAAAAGGATAGCTTCAGTATAAGCCAATCAAAAAGGTACTTAGAAATTTAGGTTGATTTATTCATCCTGACTGAATTGTGAATGGCAAGTCAAATATTCAAGTCCAGAATATGTCCCCAACTCTAAAAAAGGTACTAATGGGTAAGTTCACTCTCCCTATAGAGAGAGAAGAACCTTGATTTCTACCTCATACATATCACATTGGCAAAAATGACAAAAGGAGAAAATAACAAATGTTGGAGGCATAAAATCAGTGCACTGTTTGTGAAACTATGAATTGGCAGTCATTCTGGAAAGCAATTTAGAATTATGTCCTCAAAGACATTAAAGAATGCATACTTTTTGACCTAGTGATACCACTATTAGGTATATATACCTAAGAGATAAAAAAGAGAAAAAAATCATTATACATAGGAAATATTTATAGTAATATTTTTGTAGTAATATAGAAATGGGAACTAAAGGTCTGCTTGTCTGTTTTGGAGTTTTAAATAAATTATGGTCTGTGATTTTAATGAGATATAGTATCATAATAAATGATAGAATAAAAGTATTCAAGGAAATTAGAATGATCTCTTTGAACTGATGCAAAATTAACTGAGGAAAATGTATTTTTACAATGATAACATCATTAAGTAAAACAGTTTTGAAAGAATAGAAATCTTACCAATTCAAGGATAAGCTATGCTTTTATGTCTGAAGATGAAACATGGAGAGGAAGCAAATACATGAACTGGATTTTTTTTTTTATTTTGAAGGAGAAACTTTATTATAAGGGAATTCCCCACCCTCCCTTTTTATGTACCTTAGGGCATGGAAGACATAAAAATGAAGATTTGTAATAGAAAAAAATAATAAAAATAAATTAGGTTAAAAAAAAGAAACCTTTAGGGCAAACGATTCAGCCCTGTAATTTTACTGATGAGAAAACTAAGATTGGGGGATACTAAATTATTTGACTAAAATAGTAAGCATTAGAGGCAGGAGTTGAACCAACATTTTCTGATTATATAGTGTGCTTTACCCTTTACCATGCAGGCTCCCAATGAAATCAAAATCCCCCCACATGTCAGTATTTATGCCTTGCCAAGTGGGGAAGCCTTGATTTATTGTAGAATACATGCTTCTGAATTTGCTTCTACGTTCCATTTCGATTTCTACAATACTTGTCAAAATTTGCACAGCTGATGACTGAAAACAAAAATATTTTCCTTGCAGTCATTTATTTGCAGTGAATTTGGCAACTTTTCTATTTTTCTTCATTGTTATCACTTTGCCTTTTCCCGAAATGAACAATTATTAGGTCTACTGTCTCCTGTGGTCATACTTATCTAGGACATTTGGGGATTAACATGGTCTTTTTAAGGACTTTCTATCATTGCTGTGTTCTGAAGTCATAGTAAAAAAAATTGGAGCCTCAGCATTATTAACTCAACCCACCAACCAATCCCATCACAGCGCTCCAAAAGTGAAAAGTTTATTGGAAACGTGAATAGCTGTTTAAAAAGATCATGCGTTGTGATGGGGTTGTACCTTTCTGGATCATGGCTCAAAATATTGGAATGTGGATTTTGGGGGGAGAGATGTAGTATATCTTAAAGGGAAAGGTAGAAATTATTTACCTGGAAACTTGCAAATCTAATAAAAGGATTTAAACAACAAAAGAGAGGGAGGAACCTGCCATTGGATATCTGTCATGATAAATATATAGATAATTGCTATGATGTAGGAAGGGAAAAAAAAGCAGTAAAGTTTTTCAAAAATGCACAGAAAAAAAATCCAAGAAAGGAGGTTACAATAAATATTATGATCTCTAATGTTTATATACCAATATACAAGGTTTTGGTAACAAGTATGGCAAATCATAGATCCTAAAGTAAA
The DNA here is from genome assembly GCF_028583685.1 of Petaurus breviceps papuanus. NCBI lineage: Eukaryota > Metazoa > Chordata > Mammalia > Diprotodontia > Petauridae > Petaurus > Petaurus breviceps. The sequence goes on along the minus strand of NW_027187341.1, from coordinate 2,984,301 downwards.
GAGAAAAATTTGACTTAATGGTTATGTGTAGATTTGATGATATGGGACCCATGATCTGAATGTGGCTCTGGAACTTTGTATCTTATTAAAAAAGAAATATGATAAGAAAAAATGGTGATCAAGGTAGCACAGTATATTAAAGTATACTTTTGTGAGAAGAAAATCAGGAAGCAGAAGGTGAAAATATCTTTTTTTTTTTTTTGCTTTTTGGAGGGCAATTGGGATTAAGTGACTTGCCCAAGGTCACATGACTAGGTTTTGTGTGTGTGTGTGTGTGTGTGTGTGTGTGTGTGTGTTAAGTGTCTGGCCAGATTTGAACTCAGGTTCTCCTGATTCTAGGGCCAGTGCTCTATTCACTACTCCACCTAGCCGCCCAAGGTAAAAATATCTTGGAAAGCATTTACGTAAAAATAAATTAAGCCAAAAATAATTGTCTTATCACTAGGGTATACTATAGACCACCTGTATAGAAGGAGGAGGTAGATGAGAACTAAGTTAGATCACATGCCTAGCACAAAAACAAGGCACAAAAAATATAGAGGACTTCAATTACAGTGACATCTATATGAGTTCTCTTTCTACCAGAAACAACTAAACTAATGTCTTGGTGTGTTTTCATGTAAGTCCTGTACATCAAGAAACGAAGAGAGCAATAACAGGAACTATTCTTATGGATCTGATTCACATCAAGGAGGAAGAACCAGCAGCTGTGAAAGAGATGAAAGTCATTGGAAATTTGGGGAAAGTGTCACTCCATCTTAGATTTTTGGAAAGATAATAGGAAAGCCTGAAATAGTTTGACATATGCCCTAGATTCTGATAAAACAAATTTCAAAGAAATAAAATAAAAGATATGGAGGTAAAGCTAAGAGAATTTAAAAGTTTTTAAGAATGCAATTCTGAAGTCATAAAAACAATACCTAAAATGTGTCAATTTGTTAAATTACTGAAAAAAATTGATTTGGAAGCATAGGAAACTCATTAGCTATATTAGATTTTTTTTTAAAAGAGATGTGTAGAAGTTAATATAGAGCAGTTACCAGGGATAAATTAAAAAAAGTGTGGCATATCCCTATAAGAAGTGTTATAACTCAGGATGAGCTGAGGCTGGTAAAAAAAAATCCTATGGACTTCTGAAAAAGAGTTGTTTTTAGATTTATTCAATAAAAGTAGTGAATCAAAGACGGGATAGGACTGCTGCTTGGGGTGTATGGGACAAAGAAAACATATCAGAAAGATAGAAGAACTATTCACCTCTTATTTTGATTTTGCTTTTTCTGACATGAGAATGACCTTCGTTTTGGAAAAGATAGAACAAAAATAACTGAGAGTCTACCCCAAGATAAATAGGGAAACTGTAAGAGAAAGTCGAGTAGCCTCTAATGAGTTCATGTCACCAGGTACAGACAAACTACCTCCCAGGTTTTTGAAAAAAAAAATCACAGATATTATTGCTACGTTAGTGTCAATGATCTTTGAATGTCTGTGGCAGGATTGGAGACAGTCAAATATTCTCTGATTTTCCAAGAAAAAGCAGATATGGAGCCTGTAAATGATAGGTCACTGATTTTAGTTTTGACTCCTGGCAAACTTTCAGAACACATTATTAAAGGGATGTTTAGTGAACATCTAGAAAAGGAAATGATAATCTCAAAGAATCATCATGACTTCACCAAGAATAGCTCATGCTAAAATTAACCTCATTTCTCTTTTTGACAGGGTTACAGGGCTGGTGAAATTGGTGAGTGCTATAGATCTAGTTTATTTATATTTTATCAAAGTATTTGATAAATTATCCTATGCTATCCTTGTGGTTAATGGAGAGTAAAGTGCCTGCCACATGTAATTTAAGCTTTTGTCCACTTTTCATAGGCTTTTCATGTACTGACAGAAAGTTTGTCACAGATCTTTGGATGATAGTTTATATACTGATTATCCTTTACTATAACATCTCAGCAAATATTTCTTTCTAAAAGCTAATGAAGTCTAACTGAAAGATTCATATCAACTAATTTTTGTGGAGGGGGCAAAGGGGTAAACTGACATTGGGGATTTGTGAGCTATAGCATTAAAAATTCACACACCCAGCCTGAAAGAACATATTAGTCACTTGCTTTGGCATCCAGCTTGCAGTAAGATTGAAGTACTACATTTCTCCCATTTGTTGTTTTCTTAAAGGGTAATAATACACTATTATATTCATAAACAAAAATTTATTTAGACATTCCCTAATCTGTAGTTACCCTCCTTTTTTTTTTGCTACCACAGAGTTGACATTAACATTGCATGAAACATTCCATGGACCTCTAGAATATTCCTCAATTATTCAATCTATCATGCTGCCACTCTTCTTTCCTGATGGGCCCCCACTATGGTTCATTCTTTGTTCTATTAATCGACCTCTGCTCAGGTTCTCCTGTTTCATCCTCCTGCTGTCAATATCTTCTTCATTACTATCCCTTCTGAGTAAGTTGAATGTTTGTCAGGGGAAGGGAGAATACTCGGCTCCCTCAGTCATGGACAAGTACTTCAGGAGCAAAAGTGTTTCTTATTTCTTTCAGGTAAAGTTTTCTTATATCCAAAGCAATGAGAATCTCAAGGGTGTCTGGCGATATGTGGTTTTTCCAAGCACCATACTTGATCCTGAATTTGTTCTTACTAAATGCAGCCCTTGGGCAGGTGATGACATAGTGAGCATGAAGTCAGGGAGACAGATTTCACCTTTGGTTTTAGATGTTTGCTAGTTATGTGGCCCTGGGCAAGTCATTTAACCTTCATTTGCCTCAGTTTCCTCAAATATAAAGTGGGGGTGATAATAACATATACTGCTTAGAGTTATAAGGATCAAATTTTGGTAAAACACACAGCTCATCACAATGCTTGGCATACAGTAGACAGCATCTAAATGCTTATATTTTTCCTCTTCCCCACTCCTACCTGAGAAAAACAGTACCTGCTCTTTAGAGGAAGAAAACTCTGCTAAGTGATGTGGAATGATGGACATTTCACCAGACTGATCTAAAGGAAATACCCAATAGTTCCCAATTTAAAGGAACCCTTTTACATGCTGGGGAACAATGAAGGAAAGTGGAAAGTAAAGGGTCTGTATTCAAGCAACATTTCATTTTGAATCCTAACTGACATTTCCTAGCTGAGTGAACACAGGCAAGACAGTTAACCTCTGAGCCCATGGTTCTTCATCTGTGAAACAGAGTATTGAGCATTTGTGTCATTTACCACTCACTTTCACTATATGGAACTAATTTATCCACTTCAAATCAAAGGGTGATATGTAAATGTTAATAAACTTCTATTCATCTTGACTGGTTAGAGAATGCGATGTAGTGGACATATAGAAGCTCCTGGACAATGATGGTATAGATTGGCAATCATAGATGGTTAGATCTGTGAGATCACAGATCTATTTGGTTGAGGACAAAATGCATGAATTACCAATCTCCAAAAGAAAAAAAACATGGAACACACTAAAATGTACTTCACAATTGAACTTTCATGAAATGTGGCTTAATCTTTATTTGACTTTCCTGATGACACTTGAAGACTTTAAAGTGCCTGAAAAGTCATCATTTTGGATTTGTTTTATATAGAACTGCAGAAACAAACAAAAAAAATTAGAGCATGGGGCAAAACCTAATCTGATCTTTATTATCTGATTGGTAAATTAAAAAGAATAATTATATAAAAGAGTTTCATTTTTTTTCTCTATTGAAGAAAGAATTTACATTTAAGACATTTTAATTTTATGTTTTTTTTTGCTACTAGACTCTATTTATTCTAGTGAATCAGCTAATGTTTTTTCTTCTTGCCTGCAACAATCAATATATTACAATAACTATCCATTACATTGCTATAAATATATTCTTACTCTATTTCCACAGGTGACATTTAGGACTTTGCATCTTTTTAATGGATAAACAAGAGTTTTGTGAAATGTGATTTTTTTTAAAGATGAATTATCTGAAATTGAATCATGCCACACTATGTTCAGGGAAGCCTAAACTGTAAAATTTTGGGGGCAGAAAGGAAGCTAACAATATACTTTGTCTTGAGAAGAATTAATGAAGCATGGAACAAATGTATTGATTATTATTTTGTAAAAATAAAGATGAAACTTGATTTAAAATCTCTTTAAAGTTGCTGGTCTGTTAACACATAGCTCCAGAGGAGCTCAGAGTTTACTAAAAATAAACTTTTATTTGATTTCATAGTAAACTCACAAAATCACATATCTATTATGAAGCACCATATTTGAGAAAAATGATGTTAATTTCTTTTGATTTATTAATATATATAAGATCTATTATTAACATTATATTCTAAACAATCTTATAGATTTAAACTATAAGAAATAACAAATATATAACCATATGGTACCATTAACCAAACGTTCCAGAAGAACCCAGAATTTGCTAAAAATAATTCCTTGGTTGTTTACTTAGTTAAGAAACAGAATTATATTTCTATTATAAAGCACCATATTTGAAGCAATGATGTTTGTTTCTTTTAATTTACTATTCCACATGAAACATTATTAAATTGTATCCCAAATGATAATATAAAGTTAAATATGCAAAATAATAAATGCATAATCATAGAGTAAGAAATTTTTATCATGATCAAGGTACAGTATCCCATGCAAATGATTAAATTCAGTTTAAACACTGTCACATTTAATAAACTGATCTTTACAGGTTACTAAAATTCTTAAGCTATTGTTTAAATATATTTATTTGTTTTCATTCTCAGCAAATTGTTTTTTCTCTGTTTAAGAATGTTATATATGAGAACTAGCATGTTGAATGTGTATAGCACTTGCTTTGGAGCCAAGATGATCTGTTTTCAGAGTCCTGCCTCTGGCTTGTACTGTGTGAAGATGAGAATTCATGTAATCTCTCCTCTAAGAGGTACCTATTTAGGCCTATAAGTTATAGACAGTTACCAATTTATATATCAGTGGGGAGGGAATTCATTCTACCTATGAAATAATAGATTTTGATCCAAAAAGCAGTAAGAATTCTTCTCACTCTTGAAAACAACTTTTAATTTACTCCTTAACTCATGCTTCTTGAAACTAAATACTTTTAATTCTCTACCTTTCTCTCATACCATACAGTAGGATATATATGTATATATATATATGCATTTGTATTATTATACAAATAATTCCACTTGAACCTCAATAAATTCTCACATTGTTCTTTAATTGTGGTAGGGTAAAAAAGAATAGAAGAAAATGGCAACATTTACAACTTCAAACCTATTCACACCTTCCTTACTTAAAACATGGGACTACTTCTTAATTTATCCAACCTGGAAAATATATGATGCTTTCAAATGACTATTCATTTGGCAGCCATTTAAAGTTGATGTCTTATTGTATCTAGGATTTCAATGATATTCTTGTTATCCAATCATGTGTATCATAGACTCTCTATCCCTCACCCACTGGAATTTATATCCATGATATCTCCAAGAGAAGATTTATATGAAACATTAGAGGTCTTACTAGTACTCTTTTAACATTTGACTGGAATTGGTCAGAGACATAACATACAGCAATTCTGCTACTTGTTTTCATGATGAGAAGAACCTAATGCCTTTTCTAGTCATGTGAATAGCTAGCTAGTTAGTGAGATATAAGATAGATAGATAGATAGACAGACAGACAGACAGACAGATAGATAGATAGATAGATAGATAGATAGATAGATAAGATACATATATATGTATAGTGTGTGTATTTAGAATTGCTATTATTGGTAACTGTAACCTGTTCTCTATTTTTTTTCAAAAAAGGTTCTCCAATTAAAAAAAAAATCCATTTCCCTTTTTGCTACTTATAGCTTTTGCTTACCTAAGATCATGGTTTTCCAAAATTCATAGAGGTAGCTTCAGTAGGAGAATATTGATATCAAAGAGATGTTACCTTTCTTAGTTCCTTTACTTTCAATGGATTGAGTAGGATCAAGGAAAACACTGTGCAGTTTCCCAAATAGGATCACCTATTTTTCTTTTTTCTATTCATTGCTAGCTCTGGTTCAATAACCACTTCCATTGTTTTTCAAAGATGTATTCATTAAGTAATTATACTAGCCTACCCATCTAGTTGCTGGTAATCACAATTAAGGCAATATACATTTGTCTTCCAGTTTTTCTTCCCAAGGTGGATAGTTAGGTCATTACCGTTGGCATTATTGTGTAGTTTTCCAAGGAATCTTAGAAATATTCTAGAGGTTGGTATACATAATGTTATATGCAAATGGGAGCATCTGGAGAACCTCACCAGCAATAGGAAAGAAATCCTTTTTTTTTTGTACTTTATGCAGGATAAACGTGTATGTATAGATAGAGCCATGCTCTTCATATCAAAATGCAGTGAATCATTAACCAAAATAATATCTACAGGCACTTCTTGTTATGGACCCTATGATTTGGGCACATGTGTGACACCTCACTTTCCTTCCTGTTCTCTGTGATCCAGCCAAACTGACTTTCTTGCTTTTCTTCAGACTCAGTATTCTTTATTGCTTTCTATTCTTATCTACATGCTGTCCACCATACTTGTAATGCACTCCTTCCTGAAATTAACCTCTTAGAATCCCTAGCTTCCTTCAAGACGCAGCACATATGTACTTTCCTCTGGGGAACTTTCTCTTTTCCCCTTAACTCTTAGTGTTCTTTAGAAAATATAATGCATAGACTTAATCTGATTATATTATTTTTGCACAGTAAGCACTAATTTTTTTTTTCATATGTGTCTTCTTATCCCTAGTGCCTAGAACAAAACTTGGCACATAATAAGTTCTAGGATACCCTGGAGAGTTGAGTAGGGATCTTTTCTATATTTTTGTGTCCTTAAACCTTCACTATTTGTGTTTTGACAATTTTTTACAAAAGATATTTCCTTGTTGGATAGGATTAAAAGAAATGGCCACAGTTCAAGTTTCCTTTATATAGCCAAATATTCTCTTGAAATCAATAAGCAACAAAAATCAGTGTATAACATCTCATATACCACTCAGTCAATTGAGTGACCATAAAGAGATGCACTGCTATAGGAATCTATATGAAATCCTTTATGAAAGACTGCCTTTTTCTATTTCCTTTTTTTTTCTAGGATTTTCTGGATGAATGTTCAGTCCTTTTAATAAAAGACTGATAGCATGTATCAGAACTTGATCTTTTTTGGATTAGCATTTAAGAATTTCGAATCAACTTCCGCATCACTGTAAGGCACTAGATTAGTGTTTTGGCAAACAGTGCATGAATGAATTGAGCTTATTATTTAAGTTAACATAGAATTATATGACTCCCCATATCAGGCTTGGAGGTAATTAGATTTACCATACTGATAATATTTTAAGACTAAAAGGGACTTATTGTTTTTATGGACGAAGAAGCTGAGATCCAGGCATATTAAGTGACTTCCTTAAGTTCACAGAAGTGGTAAATAGAGTATCCACTCAAATCCAGATCCCTTAACTTCAGATTCAATGTTCCTTTTTATTATTCCAAGAAGCTTCTTAAAAAAATATGTCTCTTTTTTATCTGTGTGTGTTTTATATGATCAAGTAACTTTCACTTTGAAGGACAAAAGAGTTGAGAAATTAAAATAAAATATCACAAAATTACCTAGACACACACATAAAAAAATCACTCATAAAATTACTTTAATGACTTTGTGGTAAATGCTCACTCTTCAATGTGCTAGATTTGGGGATATTAGACAGCTTTATTATTATAATGATCATTTGTTCTGTATTGACAAGAAAGATGAACATTCCATTCTCTTTTACTTTTTAAAAGGTATTATTGTCATTGTTATTTGACAATGTCAAGTAAAATGTCATGCTAATTGCTGTAGCCCACTTAGACTTAATGGGTAGACTCCAGCACAGAATGTACCTTGGTCTGACTTATGGCTGAAAAATCCTACATAAATATTGTTGATATTTCCATTTTTACTGAATATCAGCAAAAGATATTTCACAAATGTTGTTTAAAGCAAAACACAACTGTTCATTGCTATAAAAAAAATAGTAGCGAGTAACAGAATGTTGGTTTAAAAAAAACTCTGTTTGCCTATTTACTAATGATGGGTAGTTGTAACAGTAGTGTGTTTTAACCTCTAACTTGGTAAACTTTATGTTCATTAGCTATCAAAACATGCGTTTGAATTCAAAGTTCTTGGAACCTTGGGTTAGGATGTAGATTCATTTTTGGCAATGTTTGCTAACTAGATAATTCTGTGAGAGAAGCTGATAATTAGCAGATTAGCTTTAGAACTATACATTCTAAGTGCTGTTTCATTGCCAAAGTCTTATGGGTATTCAACCTAATTTCTTGTTCTAAAGATCTGGACAAAATTGCTGTTTTTCATTTGAATATTAATGCAGAGCTACAAGCCTCCCTAACATAGCACCTTGCTTACTCTCCTCTGTCCCAATTCATCACACACACACACACACACACACACACAAACACACACATTGTGCTGCCAAATGCCTATGCATTTATAGCTAAAATGTTGCTCACTAAAATTTGAGACAGATTTTTAATAGCCAGAGGAGATTTTACAAATGCACATCAGGGCAGGAATAAATTGTTCTGATTCTCGTTTCTCTCCTTCAGATTGATGTGTCAGGCATTACCCTTTTTTTTCCCTGTATTGGGACTGAGGTTTAAGGGTTTTGCGTGCATGTGTGTGTTTTGCTGATCAGTACAGGAATTGAGAAGGATATGCATTACCCTTGAGTTCAGGAGAACTTAGGCAGATTTATGGGACATACTTGTGTGCTCAAGCATATCAAGACCTGCATAAAAACCGATGCATTCCCTAAACTCAAAATCATTTTGTAATCTTTGTTACATCCCATCTCCTTATCAAGGAGAAATGCCTTCCCCTCCCCCCACCATCACTAAAGCCTCAAAATCCTATCATTTAAACCAAATCTCCAGGCAATCCCTTGCTTTTAATATTGGAAGCTTATTACTTTTGTTTTAAATATAGAACCTAATGGAGAAGTTCTGATTTTCAAAACCATATGTTGTGTGCACTTTTAAGGGGAGGAAAAAGGAACGACATTAAACAGGATGGGCATTTTGCCTTTTGAATTGATTGAAATGCCCATGATTCACCTGTTTCCTTTACAAATATCAGTTCAGCTAAATAGAAGTGTCAGAAAAAAGGTCAGGATTATACCTGGAAAGGTAGTACAATGTACTATTTTTTTTTCTTGGTGGGGGGAGTTAAATAATTAAACTAAACTACATCAGCTTATTTCAGAGCAGCAGGAGCAACAGATGTTCCTTTTGTTTATTTCCTCTTGTTGCCAGATGGAGAGGGAGAAATAAATAGTAGGACAGAGAAGAAAGCTGCTGAGTTGTGCTTCTACCCCCATCTTAGGCCAAAGAAATAATTCAACATATAATGATGTCTAATGGTCTAAGCAAAGACTTTTGCCTTGGGAATACTTATTTCTAGATATGGTCATTCCATTATACAGGGTGTTCCAAAAGTCTTTGTGCAGTTTTAAGCTTTAAAATTATTTATAAGATTGAAATAAAGTATGTCTAAGCTTCATGCTTAAAATACACTAAGACTTTTGGAATATCCTATGTCTTTACTATCACAGGAAGAAATTGAAACCCAGTGAGGTTAAATTGTTGACTCAACCAAGTTCAAAAGCAGAAAGTAATAGAGCAAGAATTCAAATGCAGAATCCAAATTCCAATTCCAAATCCAATGTTCTTGCCACTAGACACAATTTATTTCCATCTTAGAAAGAGTTTTGATAAAATTTAAAGTTTTCATAAAATTTTCTTAAAGATTAAAACTTCACTAAGATTTTTCAGGCACCCTATATATTGGTGTATATCACACAATGAAGTTAAGTTTTTGATCCAAATACAGATACGTAGGAAAATAACAGAACAAGAATTCAAACTCAGATCTCTAAATCCCAAATTCTGCATTCTTGCCACTATTCTCAATTTATTCCCATTTTAGAAAGAATTTCCAGAACTTCTGTTAAAATATTTCCCATGCAAATGTTATATATGGCAATATGTAGTCAAACTCCCTTTATTCTAGAATTCTTGTTAGTAGAGTATTTTGGTTAATAGAAAAAGAATTGCCATATATTTAGAATTTACCAATTTTTAAAACATTATAATACAGTTAAATATTCATTAACATAAAGGATTACATAATATAAATTAATGTCCTTGATGATTCAGAAGTCACCCCAGCATCTTTAGTGCTACATTGCACCATACTTTGCAAAGTATACTTTCATAGTATTTACAATCTGAACCTCAGTTAGTGTGTTTCTTTGGGCTTATCATAATAAAGATAAATTAAAATTGTGTTATATGAAGTTTTAGAAGGGCATTAGGAATATACTCAGTCAGCCTAATGATCTATTCCAAACAATTTGCTATACAGTTTAATTGGGGGGGGGGGGGGGGGGTAACTTGTCATTTGTTTAGTTCTCATAAAAGTAGAGAACTCTCTTGTTCTGTGAAATGGAGATAATTAGAAGTATAAGATTTATATTCTGGCCCAACTCTGTTACAGACAGACAGGCAATATCAACTGCTCAAGGTTCCAAGGTATGCTGAGTGGTATGTTTTTTTATCTACTACTCTCTACTGGAGCCCTCATAAGCTTTTTATCCTCCCCATTCTTATTGGCTCCAATTCCATCAACTACTTAACATCAAGTGGCTTTTTAAAAGGGTTATTTACTTCAAAGGTATACTGAGAATAAATAACAAATATTTCACTCCAAAATCTTGAGATATACTCTCCTCTATACTCTGGAAAGTGGGGTGGAGAGGAAAATTGGTTCCATTTAATTGATATTCAGCAGCATCTCTGCAGGTTGAGGCATCTCTGCTTCTATCAGTCTACAGGCCTAGAAATCTCCCTTAAGATCTCTGGTTGCTTCTTGTTATTTAGATACTTGAATGACTACAATGCACAGCATAGACCTTCCCAGAGCCTTGTAGCTTGTTTTCTTGACCTTTCAAATATCTTAAGGGTAGAGATAATACTGGCTTCACAAAGCACAATGGGTGTTATCTTCAAGATCAGAGATGAAACAGATAAGGGAAAGGGGTTGTTGCTGAAACTGACAGTCCATGTGATGCATTGGCAGGTCAGACTAAAGTGCTTGTGTGCCTGGTAGTTGTGGTTACAGAGCAGAAATAAGATACAGGGGACATTAGGATGTAGTAACAAAGCAGATTGCAAGGCCAGTTGGTTGGTCCTCTTTTTCAGCAGAAGTATTATAATTATTGAATCCCACCTCATGTGTGTGTGTGTGTGTGTGTATTTGTGTGTGTAGTTGTGCTGCTTTTCCCATCCAGTCACATCATGGGTTGTGGGTATCCTGGAGTTAAGGGAAGAACAAAACGAGGGGAAAGGCCAACCCTTCTGGGTTTGTCCCTTTGGCAAGCCAGGATAGGGTCTGGACTTCCAGAAGTGAATGAAGGGAAGGGAGAGATAAATGGTGACACAGCTGGCAACTTTTCCTAACCTTAAATTCTTCCCAGATGTAACCAATGATCTCATGTCTCCATACAAGTAAATACCCAGATTTACATTCATGACCCCCAACTTTCATTTTTCCATTTCCAATTATCCACTAGACATCTCTACATGGATCTTCCATCAACATTTCAAACAACATTACAAACCAAATTTGTTCTCTCTCTCTCTCTCTCTCTCTCTCTCTCTCTCTCTCTCTCTCTCTCCCCCTCCACACACACACACACACACACACACACACACGAACATACATGAGTCTCCTATTTCTGAGTTGGCTACTCTGAGTCCCATCTCCCCACTCAAGGCTCCTCTAATCTTTCTGTTTTATCTTATTTTTTTTCTTCATTAAAGGTATTATAGCCTTCCTTGTCTGTCAAGCTTGAATATTCAGAGTAATGGTTGGTTCCACCATCTCCTTCTCCCTCATTGGCCATATCCAATAAATTGTAACATCACATTCCTTTTACCTTTGCAAAATGATTGAGGCCTTCCCTATATTTCCACTGTTACCACACTACCTCAGGAACTTAACACTTGGACTTTTGTAATATCTTCTGACTGAATGATTCCAAGGAGGGATCCTAGTCTCTTCCTAGTCCAATCCACCTTTCATACCACTTCAAAATTAGTTTTCTCAACATTCTGTTCTGTTTGTTTTTTCATTGTATTTCAAGTCACCTCTTCATGTATTCCTTGATGTTATGGTCCTCTTCAAAAAAGGTCAAAACAACCTGTGAGCAGACCTAGCTGCCCAAATGGGTCCCAGTTAGTTGGGTAACTCAGCTCATCCTCTCTCTCTCCTTCTCCTTTCCAAAGGAAGGTAAAAATTTGAGGACAGAAGCTGCCCACTTAACTTGGGGTTCACTGACTAGATTCCTTCCTTCCTTCCTTCTTTCTTTCCTTCCTTCCTTCCTTCCTTCCTTCCTTCCTTCCTTCCTTCCTTCCTTCCTTCCTTCCTTCTTTCTTTCTCTCTTTCTCTTTCTTTCTTTTTCTTTCTTTCTCTCTCTCTCTTCCTTCCTTCCTTCCTTCCTTCCTTCCTTCCTTTCTTTCTTTCTTTCTTTCTTTCTTTCTTTCTTTCTTTCTTTCTTTCTTTCTTTCTTTCTTTCTTTCTTTCTCTCTCTTTCTTTCTTTCCTTCTCTCTCTCTCTTTCTTTCCTTCTCTCTCTCTCTTTCCTTCTCTCTCTCTCTCTCTCTCTCTCTCTCTCTCTCTCTCTCT
>NW_027187341.1:2959084-2971412 GCF_028583685.1 Petaurus breviceps papuanus | reverse complement strand
TCTCTCTCTCTCTCTCTCTCTCTCTCTCTCCCTACCTCCCTCCCTCTTTATTTCTTCTTTCACAAAACCTTAAACTCAGTTCACTCTGATAGATTGGACCACAATAGGTCCCTGCTCACGCTCCACTTAATGGTTGTATTTTGGGATCTCCTGGCTTACAGTGAATATCAATGGTAACTGTTTCTCTTTGGAACAACAACCCTGAGGGTCTTCTCTTCCCAGTTTTCTTTTTTTTTCTTTTTTTCTAATTAAAGGGGTCATCCCTTCACTTACTTCTTAAAGAGGCTTAAATGATTACCTGAAAAGTCCTTAGCCTAAAAGGGCCAGGGTCTCCCATTGCATACTGAGTCATCTCCAATCATCCTGATGAATATCAAGTCACTGGATCCAGATGGCTCTGGAGGAGAAAAAGAGGCTGGTGAACTTGCATAGCTCTCCCTCACTCAAATCAAAGTCAACTGCAAGTCATATCATCATTTCCCTTATGCCATGGTCTTCTTGGAAAATGAAGGAAAACACAACCATGTATCCCCAATGGACAAACTTCAATGATTTCTTATTGTCTGCTAAATAAAGGTCAAACTCTTATCAGATTGCACATATATTTTGACCCCTACTAATCTTTTTCCACCAAATTTCCCCTTTTCTTAAACAAATTGGGCATTCAATTAGTTTTTTTTGTTGTATTTAATTTCTTTTTAAAATTTTTATTTTATTTTATTGTTGTTTTTTTTGGAGGGGGGAAGGCAGCGCAATTGGGGTTAAGTGAGTTGCCCTAGGTCACACAGCTAGTAAGTATTAAGTGTCTGAGGCTGAATTTGAACTCAGGTCCTCCTGATTCCAGGGCTGGTGCTCTATTCACTGTGCCACCTAGCCACCCCTTTAGTTTCTTTTTAAGTGGAAAGAAGATAATGTGACTAGTAGAGAGAACACTGGAATTGACTTGAAATCACAAAGATTTGTGTTTTAAACATACCTCAAACATTACTACTTGCTGTTGTTCATATAATGCATTCTTTCCAAAGACTGTCTCCTTATGTTAAATTCAACCTCTCTCTATCACTACCTCCTAGAATCCATTCCTTCTTTCAAACTTCACCTCAAATTCTATTTCCTACTGAAAGCATATCCTGAGCAAGAAAATTGCTAGAGCCCTTCCATTCAAAAATTATTTTATATCTAATATATATCTTATATATTATGTACACAATACATATATGTATATATCATATACACACATACATACATATGTATGTTTATCTATATCTATATATCTTGTATGTACTTTTTTGTTTACATATTGTCCTTCTATCTCCTCCTTCATAGAAACAATCATTTGAAGAGCAAGATCATTCCGTTTTGGGGTTTGAGTCATCAGCACTTACCACAGTCTCTAGAATATAGTAGGTAATACATAAATGATTAATGACTATCTTTGAGATCCTGGGCAAGTCATTTACTATTTGTTGTCTTTAGTTTCCCATTCTGTAAAATTGGGATAATTATATCTGTAGCAGTTACTTCACAAGGTTGTTTTGATGATCAAGTGAGATGATGTATTTAAAGCAATTTTGTGAGTTTGAAAGTGCTCCATAAATGTTGGTTATTATAAGTGAATGAAAATGATAGTTATGACTAAACTACAAGTGTATCAATTCCCTTAGGATACCTACTATAGAATAGTTAACACATTTTTCCCATAAATTAGGAAAATTTCATAGTTTACCTAATCCTTTGAATACATTTGACAAGCTCTGAGTATTTTGAAACATTCCTTAGTGTTTCCTTAAATTGTCTTTTTATCTAAAATAGTACTGTTAAAAGAAAACCCAAAGATTACATGCTTTCAATTTCATATTAGTGCAAAATTAATGAATTAATCACATGCCATAAGGTGTTCTTTTTACTAGAGAACTTCTAATTAATCTAAATAGGTTAATGCATATTAAACTTGTATATTAGCATAATTGTTTCATACGTCCCTGTATTTTATATATTTAACCATCCTCACACATACAAATATACTCATATATACCAGAAATACACTAGATTGGTGATGTATGGGGATGACAGAATAGATGTATTCTCTACTTCACAATGTATGTTGTCATGGTATTTATAATCCTTGTCTCCTTTAGTGAGTTTACCAAATTTTAATTGTCTGTTCAGATTCTTATACTCATCCAGACAGTAGTTTTTTCTTGTTTTGTTATACTCAATGAGTTCCAAAAGTTTAGTTGTGAGTTATTGAAATGACCTTATGGGATCAGTGGTAACAGTGATTCTCATCTATATGAACCAAGTGAAAAACAAATATAGCAATCATTACCTAAATATATGTCAAAAATTAAATCAGCCGCACATATTAATGAGGTACAACTATCTAATTGCAAACTGTTCTCTCCTACCAGTTCAATCAACAAATTTTAACAGAAGAGTGTCACATTTAGGAACTCTGTTGATCAACATCACCAATTACACCAATGTACCTAGTCCAAAAAATGACTAATCTATGATAATAGAAATTTAGTTCAATTTCCTTTTTAGTTTCTAGAATTGTATTTTGTAATGTTTGAGTATAGAATTGATTTTTTCAATTCCCTGGAATTTTTTCTAGTGGCCTAGGCAAAATTGTTTAGTGGACATAGTTTAATTCTGATACCTCCTACTCATTCTCCTACATAATCTTCTCTGGCATTGTAAATAACATTGTTGATTGAATCCCTGTGTTTTCTGCATAACTCAACTCAAATACCATCTTCCTTCCATAAGAGGGCTTTCCCAGTACCCCCAATTGCTAGCACCTTCCCTTCTAAGGTTACCTTCCATTTATTATCTATGTATCTCATAAGTAACTATTCACATACATATTGTGTCCCTGATTCATATGTAAAGTCTTAGAGCTTACTTAGCACAATATCTGGAATATATGGTTTAATAACTGCTTGCTGTTTTGATTGTTTAAATAATTTATTCAAAAATCTTACTTTCAGAATAGAAATGATCAGTTATTCCTCATTTTTAAGATGTTAGGTGTTAGTGGTTTCAGGTATTACTCTTAAAGACAGAAGCATTTTAAAAAGGCATGAATGTATGTTTTTCATCTTTTTTTTAAGTAAGAAACCAAGGAATTAATTTCTAATGTTGGCATTTAGGCATTATGGCATGCCCATAAAAAAAGACATTTTGGAGCAGGAAGTCCTTTGACAGATGAAATGCTAAATGAAAATCTGCTCTAAGAACTTCTGAGGATGCCCCTTAGCTTTATTTCAACTTAAACAAACAATTATGATTTGCTTACATAGGGATGGGGTTGAAACTATACCAATCCATTTTAGCATTATTCCTTAATTTGAGGAATATATATATATATCAACCCATTAATCAAAACATTATATTAAATGTGAAAAGTCTTTGAAAGTCATTTGATGAAGTGAAATGATGCCTGACAAGAGTCCTGTTACAACTGACAGTGAGATTTCATATCACCTTCTAATTCGTGTTTAAAAGCATCAAGCTAGCTGGAATTGGAGGCTGTTCAAGAAATGGAAATGAATGGGGTGAGTGTGAAGTTTTAACTGAACTCTCTAAAAGATGGCTGCCTCATCACCCTTGTCTAATTCTCCTTTTGTCCCCTTTTGATGAGAAGACTGTTCATCTTTGAAGGATCTGAAGGATGTTGGACTTCCTTTCTTCCCTTCAGCATCTCTTAGAGCAGTTGGTGATAGTGTCAGCATTGGGAACCAAGAGCTGACATATAGATTCACTATGCTTAGGGAAAATATCTTAAGCTCCACATGAATGAAATGATGATAACAATAAAAATAGCATTTGTAACATGCTTTATGGTTTGCAAAGTTATATACATATATTAAAATACATATATACACATAAACACATACATACAATACATTCATATATGTGTGTATATATGTGTACGTATACACACACATATACACACATAGATATGCAGGTACTATTATTCTTCTAATTTCACAGATCAGGAAACTGAGACAGAGTGGTTAAGTGACTTGGACAGGGTCACACAGCAAATGTCTAAGACAGGATTTGAAATCAGATGTTTTTGATGCATTTTACTCTATCTAGTATACCACTGAACAGTATACCATTCTAGTTGTCTATAGGATTTCCAGCAATTAAGTACTTTTGAGATAATCCTGTGTTACATGTACTTTCTATGCCTGAGTTCCCTTTCTTCTGCATTCTTTATATATTGGTGGGAGACCATGTCACAGACTTTTGGAGGGATATTTTGTACCAATGGTTATTGTATCAACTTATTAAAACCTTCTAAAAACCACTTAAGACTGGTGGGCAAAATTGATTCTCAAATGACAATCTTGGGGGGAAGCACACCACTGGGATCTCCTTCAAATGACATTAGAGAATCGGTGTCCCTCCAGAACCTTAAAAGGGTGACGTAGCAAAGTACTAGGGAACAGTGAGAGTTGGAGTAAAAGTAAAATGTCCTCAGGGCTTATATGGACTATACCTGCAATGTGTAAGAAGGGCATTAGACAAGAGGTATGGACAAAGATTATTAGACACATACCCTGCTAGGGAGTACAAGCGTTATTATCCTAATTTTACAGATAAGCAAACCGATATACAAAGAGTTCAAGTGACTTGCCCAAAGTCATATCAGAAGCAGGATCACAGACCAGTTCTTCTGGCTCTAAAGCCCTTGAATAGCAGAACACAAAATATACCAAAGCCAACATGTCCTTTCAGCCAGATCACAAGCTCTCTCTCTTCTGTTGTAGCTTTATATGGAAGAGAAAATATTTATTTTCCTAACCACACAAGCCAATGTGTCAGCCAGTATGTGAATGCTATGTGTGCTATTAATAGGCATAAATTCTCAAACAGGACAAATTATTTTGCCTCAAACATTATCTATTACATTTCTGATGAAGAAACTCAAATATAGACAACAGCCAGGTATTTTAGTGAGGAAATATAACTATTAAAATATATATTATTTCCTCATGATACTGGTTACCTATCACTGTTCCTGATGTCAGTTCATTCCAGTGGCCCTATCATTCTTTTTTTTTTTTGCTTTTTTTTTGGAAGGGCAATTGGGTTTAAGTGACTTGCCCAAGGTCACATGGCTAGTTTTTGTGTTAAGTGTCTGAGGCCGAATTTGAACTCAGGTCCTCCTGACTTCAGGGCCAGTGCTCTATTCACTGTGCCACCTAGCCACCCCCTGGCCCAATCATCCTAACAAGAGAACTCTCCTGGTTATACCTAGCTATATGAAAGGAAGTGTACATTACTTAAATACTGTATTCAGACTCATTAAGTAATTTTATTTTTTTTTTAAAGAAAGGAAACCTTTTACCAGGCCTTAATTAGTAAAACAAATAATGATGCAGCTTACTACTTTACCTTTGATTTTTTTCCCTTCCTAAAAATCACAAAGCCTCAGCTTTTTCTGCCATTGCTGCTTCCCAGAGGCCAGGATTTATGTGCTGAGGCTATTTGTATTTATACTGAATTGGTATCTCTGAACTCCCTCAGAGCTGTCACAGAAGGTTTGATAACACTTCAAATTTAATGACACTAATTACACTTAAAATGCTTTTGTACCAAGTATGCAAGTGTATTATAAGTTTCATTTGCAGCTAAATGAACTTGCAGAGGAATTCAACCCTCTCCTGTTTATAAATTGCATAATTACACCTTTGATGGTATTAGATCTTCAGAAGCTAACATGCATCAACTGTGCACCCAAAACCTCTGAACTTAGTTAGCAATTATGGTCCTCTTCTCCTTCTAATATTGAACATTTAGAGGCTTATTGAACCTGTTCGTCATCCTCCTCCCCTCCTCATAGAGACCAATCCCAAGCATAAGCAGGTTTGACTAATATTAAGGCCACAGGGCAAAAAGAAAGGATGAGGAACGAGTCTATTAAAACTAAGACATCTAAATGTCCCTGGAATTATATCTTCTACTTCACTGCACATTTACTAATGTGTTTACAGCCAAATGAATCCGACAATGGTACAATAGTGTATTTACCTATCTATTTCTTTGAAAAATACAACAGTCTACTTAAAAGCCTTGTTTATGTGTCCTTATTTTTTTAAATGACTTATATAGTGTGGTCCCTAAAAGATTGTCTTGAATAAACACACTTGGTCAAAGAGTTCCTTGTAAAATTTCAAACAAGTGTAAATAGTTTCATCTAGGGACAAAAAAAAATCCTTGAATTTTCTAAAAATAGATGGGCATAGAACATCATTTTCACCACTGCTGAGCACTACAAATGTCATCCAAAGTGCTTATTTGATTTTGTTGTTCATTTGTGGACATAAATGTAATAAAAGTATCATTTGGCAACGTAACTCATTCTGAGGAACAATAGTATTGAATAGCATGGATTATTCAACTAAGTAATGTAGATTTCATTTCTTTATTTTTTACTCTTAGCAACTTATCAGAATATCTGCATTTGGGGGAATTTTATGCAAGAATTTATAAGGAGATAACTTTCAGTTTAATAAAATGCAGTATTGTCTTTTTTGTTTTTTGCTTTTTGGAGGGCAATTGGGGGTTAAGTGACTTGTTCAAGGTCACATGGCTAGTTTTTGTGTTAAGTGTCTCAGGCCAGATCAGAACGCAAGTCTTCCTGACTCCAGGGTGGTGCTCTATTCACTGTGCCACCTAGCCACCCCTAAGAATGCAGTATTTTCGGTCTTAGGTGGCTGTAACATACAGTTCAGGAAAGTTCTAGTATCCATTTGTAAAATGATGATACAATTGGTCCTTCTCTGTGGGATAGCTTGCCATTTTTACCATTAAATAATGCCTAAATTTTAGAGATAAAATAGTTTTTAGTACTGAAAATAGATTGAACTGTGAAGTGGCCCAAAAGTTTTAGTGCAATTTAAGCTTTAATAAAACCTTATGCTTCTGTTAGTTTAACAATGTAGAAGTATTTGATGCCTTACCTTCTTACTAGGATGATGTTTGTCTGTGACCTTACATTAATGCTCCAGTTTACCTCCTCACTCAAGGCCTTCTAGATCTTTTTCTTTTCTTTTCTTTTTTTACATTCTGAGGAAAGTAATGTAATACATAAGCTGTTCAGGAATTATCCCTTATTTATTCCATATAAGTAGCCTACCTCCTTTTCTAGTCCATAATTTTCCAATGATATTCTTTATAGACCTTCTGATGTGTAAGTTATGGTGGGACTATTATCTAATACATTTTTACCTTCCAGGAATCAATATACTGTCCTATGGTTTATCCTGGACTTAAAAATTCCTTGAACCATAAAGTAGCATTGGGAGAATATTTAAGGTAAAAAGATGGTCTTTGAGCTGGAGAGTAGGTTATGATCACTGAGAAATTTTACAAATGCAATAGATCCTACTCCTTTCTACCTGTTTAGTTTTAAGCTTGACTGAAGGAACTCTTCCAAACACATGCACTGATGGGGTAATTGAATGCATTAGTCATCCAAGTGTCTGTCATAATGTGAACAATAGCTGTTTTGATTCATCAAATTTCTCTGGCATGCATCATTAGGGTAAATCCTTTTGGGTAATCATGGATCCCATTGAAGATACCTTATGATATTTTGGGGCTTGATATAATCAGTGTAATGTTCTTATCAAACAAGTAAATCTAGGAGAACTCACCCTCTTTGGGGAATCTTTCATTCATTTTATCATTGCACAATATCTTGAACACCTTTGATGATAGATACATGTCCTTGTTTTGTGTTTCCCTTGTTATTAATCAGAGGGCCATTGAAAAGAATTATCTCTGTGGTAGCATTTTTCACAAAATCTCATATGATATTTACATATAAATGAGATAGTATTTTTACAGGAGACTTTTCAAAACTGTTTTGCTCTCCTTAGTCATTTTTTAAAAAGTCAAACAATAATAAACACAGTTGGATCTTACATCATCTTCATCTCTCAGTCCACTGTGTATTATAAAAAGGTGTTATGCTATAGAGAATCATTCAAGTAAGCCTGTAGCTCCATTCTCATAATTACATTAGGGATGTTCTGGTGTTGAAAGTATGCCTTCTTCCTCCAATATTCATACTCCTGTTAGCTTCTCTTTCTTACCTCTCCTCCATCCCCATCTTGAATATGGATGACACCAATATTAATTTTATAAAGATGAGAAAGTAGACATAGTGGTTCATAGTTATTGAAATTATCCTGATCATTTTGAGGTATTATTATCCATTATTTTTTTTTCCAATTCTTCTCATTCTTTTTCTCCCTTAAATATTCTTTAAAATTAACTTTCAAGATTGTGTTGACCCTATCAGAACTATTTTTCATTTGGAATTTGTTGTGGTTCGTTCATTCATCCCAAACTTATCTTCCTCCGGGTCATGTCTACTTCCTCCTATGTCTCTTTGAACATTGAAATGTGAGATCAAATGTTGTGGTTCCTCCATCACAGATAATAAAAATATATTGTTATAGAAATAGTCATATCTGTGTTCCATTTTCCCCCTGTTTGTTGTTCTATCAGTCACATCTATGAATATTCTTCAGAGGAGGTAGGTTATTTGAATCATACTCTTAAGTTTTCTTTAGATTTGTTTTCGCTTATACTGTTTTTTAGTCTTGTTTAAGGCAATGTTTCTCATAATGTCCCACATCCTTCTCTGCAGTGTTTTTACAAATGAGTTTGTATGTTAAAATTGGATTGCCCTTGACTGTCATGTTTTTCTACTAGGCAAGGAGATAAAAGTGGTGTTTTTTTAATTTAAGGCAGTTTATGAGTTTATTAGGTCTTCTCTTTGAGTTACTTCCTTTACAATAATTAAATTTTATAAGAAGTGATAATAAAACCATAGAATTGTGTGTGTGTGTGTGTGCTTGTGTGTAGAACAAGATGGGGATAGGAGAGTTGGGAGGGTCCAAAAAGGAGTATGGATATTGAATGGAAAAAAAAAGAACCAGTCCAGGATGACATAAAACATCATTTTATCCATTTATATGTTGAGAATTTATTCCTGAGAGTGGGCTAAAAGTCCTGATTATGGCCACTGGGGAAAGGAAGTACAAGTAAATAGGCAACTTATATGAGGCATGGGGTGAAGTTGTTGGGTAGGGAGAAAAAGCAAGCCAGAGAAAAGAGTATTGCTACTCTCTAAATTTCAGTATCTTGTGAAAAAGTTTCAGTTCTCCTTCCCCTCCTTAATGATCAAGGTCACTTTATCTTTTTAACATTTCCCATTATTCAGAATGATTTGAATGTGTTATTTTGAAAGTGTTATAATTGTTCATAGTGTCTTTCATTATCTTTATCCTGTATTACTATTTGATGTTGATTGTAAACTTTGATCTAGCCACTTGATCATCTAATATCACACATCTAACTTCTTGGGATATGAATCTCATCTAAGTAAATAATTGCCTCCTGTCTATTAATATTTAACTAAGTTTATTTTTTGTTTTTGTGCCATTTGGTGATAGGTAGGCCCAGTTCCTTCTGATTCTTTTTTTGGAAAAAAAATTCCCATAATAAGTTGGCACAAGTTTCTAGGTAGCTCACAAACCTTAGTCACATTTCCTAATATATAATTTACCATCTTTCCCTTGGATAACATTCACATTGAAGTCCATTAGTATTAAATTATATGTTTCCTTGATTTGGTACATCTTCTCAAGTTTGGAAGATTTAATCACCTCTTCAAACACAGCAATGGATGACAGTGCATAAATTGTAATGATCTTCATATTGGTCTTCTCGCTATAATTTTTCCCTCTCCTTTTCTTTTCTTTCTTTAAAAAAAATGTAAATTGATACTTATCATGAGCACTTTAAGATGAAACAACAAGCAACCAGTTAATGCTCCTTATTTCCTGTGAAAATATGGAAAAAACAAAGCAAACCAAACAATTTTACTAAGTCTTTTGTTTTCCTCTCAAAGGAGAATTTCTAAGTTTTTGCTAAAATGTCTTTTTCTTCTCTTCTGCCTTTGTGTATGACAATTATCAATACTGATATTCAAAATATCAATACTGACATAGTTCAATTCTTCAAACTATATGCCAATTTGTCACTTGATTTTTGTTTGCTTTTTTTGTATATGTATCATTTAGCACACTGCCCAGCACATAGTAATTACTTAATAAATGCTTGTGGACTGACAGACTGATTGACTGACTACTGGCTGATTGTCAAGCTCTGTGCTAAACAATGTAGATGCAAAAAGAGGAAAAAAATAAAGCCTTTGTTCTCAAAAAAGCTTACATTTTAAAGGGATAACATGAAACAACTATTTATGATTACTCTATGGTGGAGTGTGTGTGTTCCAGAGAAGACCATAACAAATTACCTATGCCCTGGACCTGTAAAAAATGTCAATGTGATGGAACTGCTGCCTTTCTTCTATTTTTGTGCTGCAGCTATTATTTTAAATTATTATTAATAATTATATATGTTTATTTGCATATATATGTATATATTGCCTTACTTTTAAAATGTAAGTTGTATGTGGACAAGGATGGTGTCTTCTGTTGTGCCTCCTCATAGGGTGTATATACTGCTCTGTGTATTATTCCCAGTACTCTTCTTTGGTACTAATCTAGCAGACCAATAACTGGAAAAAAAATTGGCAACAATCAAACAAAACTTTTCATCCAAGGGCTACTGGGCCAGCTTGTAATTCATTAGCAAAAAGTTGTTTCCTGATGCTCGAGCCTAAATTTTCAATTCTTCTGCCCTTTCTTTTTGTTTGAGGTCCTTGATAACACTTGTATTTCAGTCTATTCTGATTTATCATTAACCCAATATGGGAAATCTTCCACACTATCAAACACTCTACCTTATGGCACTAGTCACAATATCTTCTTCCCAGAGACCATCTTTTTCTTAGATAATACCCTATCTGAAAATTTTTCCTACTATGTGTCAGTCTCCTCCTGACCACTTGATTAAGCGTTGGCACTCCTCTGAGTCTTGCTGGTAAATGTTTAAGAACTCTGTTCTCTAGTCTGTACATTTATTTAAAGTTTAATATACATTATTAACACTTTCTTAAGCCTAGACCATCAATAAAATGAAAATTCAAACCATGATTTTAGCAATTGTCAATTTCTGAGATGCAAATACTGACTTGAAAATTTGACAGTCATTTAAGATTAGAGCTGTCTCCAGGATATTCCTGCCTGTCTGGGTCTCTTCTCTGTGTCCATTATATCATCTATACATATAGTATCCCATGCAATATCTCCACAGCCTATTCAAAGTTATCTACATTATCATATACTTGCTTATTAACTTCAGTGATGATTCCACTGCACTTCAGCTACTTCTAAACAAAACAACACTTTAGTGGGCATCATCACTTGAAAGGGTGATAACAATATGTTTCTACAAGCACCTGAAAGTTTAAAAAAACCATCTACTCCGAGGTATATAGTAAAGCTATTACTCTTACCTCATTTTAAAGATGAAGAAACTGAAACTGGAAATATTAAGTAACTTTACCACAGTCATATAGCTAATGAAGTTAATAGTAAATATTCAAATCCTTTTCTACTACCTTCATATCTGACGTTTAATCCTAATATGTTCCTGTTCCTTTTCCATGATCTGAAAATTTGAAGTTCTTCTCTGAAATCACAAATGTGAAGAATTTAGAGAAATTTGGGAAGGTTGCATGTGTTAATACAGAGCAAAATAATCAACAATTAACAAGAATTTACCAATTGTTTAATATGTGCAAAATAAGAAGTGGGGAAATAATTTATATGGTGATCACAATAATGTAATGGATAAAGAAACTGAAAGACTTCTGAATTCTTGTCAATATGGTGATGATCATGATTTCAAAACAAGGGAAAGTTTGATTATGGGTGGAGGAGAAGAAAGAGTCAGTGAGAAGTGAAAGAGATAAAAAAGAAAATAATCTCAAAATGTTATTTAAAAACAAATTTTAAAAATACTCCTTTTACTAAAATCACCTATCTCTTCACTTCTTCAACTGGCTTCCTCCTATAGCATTTGTTCCTTGCCTTCATTGAGATTTCTAATACCTCAACTCCTCTCTCCTTAATCAATCCATCCACTGTTTCCTGCTTCACTTACTTTTTCTACTTGGCCTGAATCCTGTAATCAACTATTTCAATTATGCTCTCATTATCACTCTATAATTTTTCATCCCTAATATTTCCTGCCACTACCCACCTTAACAACCTTCAGATCTAGTTAAATTCCACTATGCACTTTCCTCACTCCTACTCCAAAGCAGCAGAGATTAGGGGGAAAAATTATAGAGTGATAATGAGAGCATAATTGAAATAGTTGATTA